>NC_046221.1:62865185-62900185 GCF_009819885.2 Catharus ustulatus | reverse complement strand
TAATATAAAACTAATGACTGACTCTCAAAGCAATCTTAAAGAAAACCTTGGACAAGTTCCTCACTTTCTTTATGATAAATGGATACTGGATTAATCAGAACTCATTTATAAAAGGTTATTAGGAAGCAGGAGAAATATTTTAGTGAGAAAACATGCTTACTTGGCACTGTTGTAAATATTTTTTTTTTTTAATGACAATCATATGATAGTTAAGGATTTTCTTAAAGCCCTCCTTCTTTTGGACTTAAATGAATAGTTATTCATAATGCCTTTCCTTTCAAAAGTAAACTCTAGCAGAATAATTGCAGAGAAAAGCAGATTAAAATTCTAAACAAAACTTTAAGCTTTTTACATGTCCTTCACAAATAATGAAGTAGACTGTAGTCTAGAAGTTTGGCTTTGGTTTTTGTTTTGTGGTTCATTTCTTTTTCCTCTTAAATGGTCAGTTGTCTTACCACCAGAGAAGTGGTAGTTTCCCTTTTCATAGTGATAAAAGAAAAATCTCAACCTTTTAATAAGGAAGCTTTAGGGACCAGTAGCAGAATGCATCAGAAAAAAAGGTTTATAATCTTGCAGTCATTATCCTGTGTGGATAAGTTAGGAAATTTTAAATTAGATTCTATTTTTTTCCTAGTTAAATTTTGGTAGTAGAATAGTTAGTCAAATCATTTTGGTTGTGCGCAGCCTCATCTGAGTTTCATTTACATCCTTCTAAACTGAAAAAAATCCCTTCTGTAATGCAGTATCCCAAAAACAATTATTTACTTTTGCATGGGATGTTCCCCAACACCCCTCCCCAGTCCTGTGCAATGCCTGTTCATCTTGGTGTCTAACTGGGAACATCCTTGTCCGTCTACGTGGTGTTAGGTAGGACTGAACCATTCTGGTCATCTCACTGATGTTGGTACAGTGAGTCTGGCAAATTAGAATAGACTAGTTCAAATAGGTTTGAGTTTGGTTCTTTTTCTGTTTGGGTTCTTTCTTTTCTTTCAATTTTTTTTTTCTCTTTTCTTTATTTTCAAACATGAGTAGCAACTCTGAGAAAAATGAACAGCTGAGGGTGTTGTTAGTAAAGATACTTGCAAGACTGTCCCAGTTCAGAATATAACCAAACAGTGCCTTTGTGGATGAATTTAAACTCCTTCAGAGCACCACCACTTGTAAACAAACCATCCTGTATACATCCAGTCCTTGGGAGATTTGGGTGTTCCACTACATGCTGCATGTGGCTGTGATATTGTGCATGGTGGGGTCTATAGGTTTCATAGACATTGTGAAAATATGTATAGCTTGCAAATTTTAAACTTTATGGTATGTCAAAAGGAAAATTTTATTTTAATTTAATTTAGAGATCTGGAACAAAAGGAAAGTTTGTCTATTTTTAGATTTTATGTGGAAAGGTTTTCTGTGTCTTTTTCTAAAAAATATTACCAAGATGAAAACATTAATATTGACATTGATGACTTAATTGGACACTTAATTATAATTAATATATATAATCATATTTTATATTATATATTATTATATATAATATAATATATTAATATTATATATAATATATATATAAATATATAAAATATATTTATATAATTTTTTTTTTAATTCTTCAACTTCATGTGTTTATTTCCATGGTGTTGTCAAGACTGAGGGATATCTTTCTTCTATGAGAAGAAAGCAAAATGCATATACAGTAATTTCACGATTATAAGCTGCACCATTTTGACTAAAATTTTGCTCCCACCCCGGAAATGCGACTTACACTCAGGAGCGGCTAATATATGAAAAAAGTTCAGAAATTTCCAACCCCGGAAGTGCCAGCCAGGGTGCCGAACCGAGCAACTGCCAGTAAAACCCGGGATTGCGCGATTGTTACAAATTCGTTACTCTGTTGCATGGTGAGTGCGGCTAGCTCAGTGCAGGCAGCGTGGGGGTGGGGGAAGGTGGGGGCTCCCTCCTTCAGGCAGCGCAGCCCGGGGGAGAGGCAGGGGGCTCCCACCGCCACCTGCCGCCGCGGGTGCTGGCAGGCTCTGTCCCCACCTGCCACCGCGGGGCAGTGCTGGGCCGGGGTGAGTGAGCCCGGTGCAATGGCAGCCAGCCCCGAGCAGCCCGGCCGAGCAGCAGCGCCGGGCTGGGCCACCTGCCCCTGTTGGCAGCCCCGAGCGGGCCGAGCCCGCACGGCCCAAACCGGGCCAGCAAACCCCACGGTCTCACGATTCTGTTACTATTTGGCAACTTTGTTGCATGTGGGTCCTCACTGCGAACAACAGAGTGGTTTATAATCAGGTGCAGCTTACGTATGGACAAAGAACGAAATGTTACCGACACCCAGAGATGCGGCTTATAATCAGTGCGACTTGTAATTGTGAAATTACTGTAAATACAAAGTGTAGAGTCAGGTGTTCAGGATGATTTTATTTTTTAAGAGAAACATTCTTTGTGATTACAATAATTCTGGAAAGGACTCTCTGAGATGCTGTTGCACTTATATCTGCTATTTTTCTCTGCCCCATTTACCTTCCGTAAAATCATTTTACATACCTTACTGACATCATAACTGGAGAAAAGTCTGTTGAAAAGCTTTAACTTTTGCAACTTTTCTTTCCCCAAATCTGTGCTCTCATAATGCATCCTCCGTGATATTATGCACACATACAGTGTGGAAAAGCTGTAAGTCTTAACACTTATGTTTTTCAGCTAAGTCATACTTTATTATGTTCAAGATAATGAGAAAATCAACAGAAATATTTACAGTAATTTCACGAATACAAGCCGCACCAATTTGACCAAAATTTTGGTGGAAACCCGGAAGTGCGGCTAATATTCCGGGGCGGCTAATCTATTAACAAAATTCTAAAAGCTGCCAACACGGAAGTGAGAGCCCGCGGCAGCCCCAAGCCAAGCTGGAGCCCGGCCGGCCCCGGCAGAGGTGGGAAAGCCTGGCAGAGGCGGGGCCAGCAGTGTCGGGGGCGGGCGGCTGAGCCTGAGCCAGCAGGGCGGGGGAGCCCGGGAGAACTGGGGCTAGCAGTGCAGGGGAGCATGGCAGAAGCAGGAAGGCCGGCGGGTGGGGCTACCTGGCAGCGGGGGAAGCCCAGCAGAATCGGGGCCAGCAGCGTGGGGGAGCCCGGCGGTGCGGGGGCCTGCAGTGCCGGCCAGGGTGAGGAAACGCGGCGGCGGTGCAGACGGGAGGGGGCGGCCGGCGAGCGTGGTGGCGGCGGCGGCAGCCCTGCCGGCGGGGCAAGCGAAAGCGGCGCTCGCGAAAGCGCCGCCCGGCGAGCGAAAGCGCCGCCGCTCGCCGCGAACCGCGAGCCGCGAAAGCGCCGCTCGCGAAAGCGCCGCTCGCGAAAGCGCCGCCGCGAACCGCGAGCCGCGAACCATGAGCCGCGAGCCGCGAACCGCGAGCCGCGAACCGCGAGCCACGAAAGCGCCGCCGCGAGCCGCGAAAGCGCCGCGGGGCGGGCGCGGCGCGGGGCGGGCGCGGCGCTCGCGAGGCGCGGCGCGGGGCGAGCGAAAGCGGCAGCGGGGCGGACGGCGAGCCCGGCGGCGGCAGCCCTGCCAGCCGGGCGAGCGAACGCGGCAGCGGGGCGGTGCTGACGGGAGAGGGGGGCCAGCGAGCCCGGCGGCGGCGGCAGCACCACCCGGCCAGCCCCGCCGAGCCGTGGCGCTGAGCTGGGCCACCCGGCCCCGTCGGCAACCATGAGCGGGCCGAGCCTGCCTGGCCCCGCCCCGAGCCAGTAAAGCCCGCTATGCCGCGATCCTGTTACTAATTGGCCAATTTGTGAAAGCTGCGCACGGATTCTCGCGACGAACGAAAGTGCGGCTAATATTCGGGGTGCGGCTTATCTATTGACAAAGACAGCAACATTGTCGAGGCACTGGGGGTGCGGCTTATAATCCGTGCGGCTTGTATTCGTGAAACTACTGTAGGTTTGGGCTTTTTTTTTTGGTTCAGAGGGTTTTTTGTGTGTGCGGTTTTTTTTTTTGCCTGGGGTTTTTATTTTATTTTTTATCCATGGATTCTGTAATCTCTAGTGAGCTATTCTGTGAGCTGTAATGCTTATTGTTACTTTTTAATGCAAACTCTTTGGAAATATTCATATCTCCTAGTAATGGCATGTAATAGCTAAATACAAATCTTGATTTCTACAGCTACATTCTTTGTGTGTGTCTGCTAGAAAACGTCTTCTCTTGGGTTTATATAAAGATATTAATACTCTGGGGTCAATAATAAGATTTTTATTCTCAAATCTGTCCCTAAAATGGAGATTTGTGAAAATGTCTGGCTGAAATGGCTTTATGATGTAACATGGTGATGTCTGTTTAACAGGGCATTCTTCACCTCTATGCCAGGTAGCCACAATCTAGTTTAAGCCTTGTATAGAAACCTGCAATATATTGGCCTAGGGGTCTAAATGCAACTATTAATATTGATGGTGTAAATTATGCTAAAGATTCTGAGAATAAGGCAATGTTTTTCAAGACATCCATTTGCTTTTCACTCTTTATGTACCCTGCATTTGTCTGGATTTTCTTGGGCTAGCTCCTGGGAGGTTTGTCTCGATCAAGGAAAATTCTGCTGAAAGCACAACATGGTTAGGATGAATGGGTATGCTCTTGATGGGCTAGCTCTACCTTGCACTCATACCAAACTCTTTTTTTCCAGTTGTTCCTGCACTTCCTGTGCACACCTGATGAGAGGACCATAAAGAGTCACCATAAGCAGTTTCTCTGGAGAGCCATGGGCTTGCTGTGTGCAAGGGGAGTGCTTTGTTTGGTACTGAAACAGGATTATTGCATCCGAGGGTCTCTGGGAATACCTGCTTAATGGTAGTGATCTCAAAACCTTGCTAGTCAGTGCTGTGTCAGGTTAATATATAGGCCTGTAGGAGGTAGGATTCTTCCAGATTTCAGAAGCTACATCTATCTGACATTCTTTGATCTCTGATCTCTTATATCCCCTCTTTATAGGTATCTGAGTCAGTCATTACTTTCTCAAAGCCACACACTGAGAAGATGACACTTCCACACACTCCAACTTCTAGATATAAGGAAGAGAATTTGCACTACTCTGAGCTACAGTCTACCTGACTTTTCTTGAAGGCCACCATGGATCGCAGTGATGATATGATGGAAGACTGATTTCTGGAAAAAAATACATAATAATTTCCCTTATAACATCTATTTTAAGTGACATGATATAGAATCAAGTTCTCCTGACTGTCAGTTATTTTGAACTATTTCTTCTGCAGTAATCCTCATGGATGTCCCTGAGGACTTCAGAAGTGATGACATGGTGTAGTATGTGCATGGAATGGAAAGGTGGCAAATGCATACAGGATATCCTTTCTTATTTCAAAGACTTGGACTTCACAAAAATTGATACTTTTTTTCCCCTGCCAGTTTATGCAGTTCCTCATGATCCAAGCCCAATACAAAGAAAATGCATGCATTCTTTATGCAACCCATCCAATTACTCTGGGTGGAGTTCTCTCTCTGTGTATGTTCTGAAGAGTCCTAAAACAAATTACCCTGTGATATTGTTTCAGATACAATAGTTTTGTACCATTGAAGCAAAGCAAACTGTAAATTGCAAAACAAAGAATAAAACCATAATTACTGCTTTCATTTATTCATACCATATTAATGCAATATAATTATCTGGCAGGCAGGATTTTATGAATACTCAACAGAAAACCACCAAATGGTTGTTCTAATGAACACATAAAAACTAAGACTTTAAAGCAGTAAATCACATTCTGTTACTTTTATAGTGACAAATGCCTTTGAACTTTATAATTGGAAATAATGTATTTTGACACCCTGTAAAAGGTTCTTCAGAGTACTATTGTGTTTGGAAGTATTTCAAAATGGACAGAAGTGCCAATGGGATACCTTAGGAATTGTTATGGAGATTTTTGCAATGTGCCTGTACAGGGCAATTTATTTTTCATGTGCATTCTGGCCTCCTAAAGAGTTCTTAAGGAATTGGGATCCTAAATAAGGCTTTAGGATTGGATTATAAACAAATCATTGTAAATGGAGCTACTTGAAAGCGCAGTGAAACCTCAAAAGCAAAATTTTTTTTAAGATTATCCAGTATTAAAATTTTTTGTAAGGACTTAAAGGGCACAGTTACCCATCTCAAACATTGTTAAGGCCACAGAAGGACTTTGCCATGAAACAAGCACAGAATGGAGTGACAGGATGGTGCTAACTCCAGGTCTGGTGGAGGTGAGACCTGGGTAGCACATCCTGAGTAATGCATCCAGACCAAATCCCCATTTTGGCAAACTGTGTGAAACAGTGATTGCTTGTACACCGATCATTGGTCCAAAAAAAATCACTGCAGGTTCTAGGACAGATGGCATCTGTGACCACCAACAGCCACCCCCCCAAACAGACCTCTGTGCATACCTGAACCTGGACTGTAAGTTAAGCCTCTGTGACAGGAACCCGTGATAACATTAGGTGGTGTTTTTGTATATCTAGGTGTTATCTCCGACATAGAGAGGTGCTAACAAAGCTGGTGGAGAAGAATGTATCACTAAAAATGGGCACCAAGAATGCAGAAGGAAAGCCTCCTCAGCAACTGTCTTGAAATCATCTGGACTGGGCAAAACATAATTTTGACAGGGGAGATTGAGACTGTCAACTCATGGCCCACAGACCCAAGAAACTCAGCAACTAAAGACAGAGCATGGGGACTAGAGAGAGACTCATTTAACCAACAGAATATGAGAACTGTGTCATCAATGAGCATTAATTCCTTTGTTTGCTAAAATGTATAAACAGTTAAAAGGTGTGAATGACTTCAGAAACCTCACCATTGAGAAACCCAGGATGAAGAGGGACCAATGAGACACATTGGGGATGACTATCTTCTGCTTGATTTCTGTCTGTCTCTCTCTGAGAGGCCTGAGCACCCCCACAAAAAGAAAAGGGAAAAAAAGCTATCTTGACCTTCCTGAGATATTATTTACAGAAACACTTTACTAATTGTTGACACTTTTACATAGCCCTAAAACCTTTTTATAGTGCACAATATGAAATAAAGCCACAATCCTGACAGGCAGAGAAAGAAATGAATCAAAACAAATTTGTGAAGTTCAAGGCAGAAGTTATCTTCCTTCTCTCGCAATTCCTTTTTTTGGCCAATCAAAATGATGAGGAAATTATTGGTACAGGGTATGCTAGAGCAGTGGCCTGATCTAAGAGAGGGAAAATATATCATATTTAACCTATTTCTTCTCCAGAATTAATGGTTAGAAGACAATTTATTAATCTAAAGATTTTTGTATTTTGTTCTAAATGTCCTTTATTCTCCTTCTTTAGGGGAAATTCTGTATTGAAAACCACCTTGATTCTGAATTATTTCTGTGTAGCAGAGGGACTTTCTGGGATGAAAAAAGGACATAAAAACATGCAATGCTTGTGCATTGGATTGCTTGTGACCAGACTGACATCCTGTAGTGTGGCTCCGTGGATGTTGGATCAAAGATGGAGGAAGATCTCTTATGCTAAAGAAATAATGTTCTAAAGCTGCCTTCAAAGTTTTTAATCTAAACTACGGGGGAAAAGATATTGACACTCAAACTTGCATTGGCAAAAAGAATCTTGTAATCAAATATGCAAACCAATGCTAATCTTTTAGCCCCTTACGGGAAAAGAAACTCAAACCCCTGAGTGTAGAGTGGAATCTATTCTTTAAATAAAGATCATATGTCAAAAGTGCACAACTGGATGCAAAACAATGTGGTTAGGTATCTCTGTAAAAGAACAGAAATTATCTTCTCTAAAACAGCTTTAATATAAACCAAAGCCATTTTCTGTTAGAGTGCTGCCATGCACTTGAAGGGTCAGGAAGCTCATTTTCCTCAAGTCTCAGCCTATAACACTGTTGCAGGTGTAACATACCTAAATAAACATCCACAATAATTTTTGCATAAATGTAGAGCGACACAAGAATTGAGATGCAATTATTTAGCATTTGTGGAGAACGGAGATGGTTTATTTGGTATGTCAAGTACTGACTCCCTTGAGAGAGAGAAACCACTCACTGAAATGTCTAAACTTTTACAATGTGTTGGTACGGTGGCAGCATTAAATAGGTAGCTTTTATAGCCATCATGTATGCATTTTTTGCAAAATCTGACCAACAATTTTAGGGGTCTTTGGGTTAAGACAATGGCAAACTGATTCATAATTAGCAAAAAACCCCAAAATACAACAACCCCCAAATCATTAATTAAGGGAATAGATTAGGCAGTGCTGTTCATTTTGTATGCTTAGACTTAAGGAATTATATGAACATGAAAATGTGGTTTTAAAAGGTGTAGGGTGTTAACCTTTATAAGATGAACACTTTATTTACTTTATACTATAATTCTATAGCATATACAATAATTCCACGATTATAAGCCACACCATTTTGACTAAAATTTTGCTCCCAAACCAGAAGTGCAGCTTACATTCAGGAGCAGCTTATATATGGACAAATTTTGGAAATTTCCCAACCCAGAAGTATGAGCCAGCAGCAGCCCCAAGTCAAGCTGGAGCCCGCCCGGCCCCGGGCAGCAGGGCAGTGGCGGTGCAGCAGCAGTGCTGCCCGGCCCCGGGAATCGTGGGCGGCGCTGCCCAGCACCGACCGGGCACACCCCTCTCCCTCTTCCTGGTGGCACCGGCTGGGCACGCCCCTCTCCCTCTTCCTGGCAGCAGCAGCTGGGCACGCCCCTCTCCTGCTTCCAGGTGGCAGTGGCAAGCGGGGCTGGGGCCACTCCCTGGCGGCCGCCCCAAGCTGGGCTGAGCCAGTAAACCCCATGATCCCATGATTCTGTTACTAATTGGCAACTTTGTGAAAGTTGCACGCGGATCCTCGCTGTGAACGAAAGTGCAGCTAATAATCTGGTGTGGCTTGTATATGGACAAAGACCTATATGCTGCCGACACCCAGACCTCCGGCTTATAATCAGGTGCGGCTTGTAATCATGAAATTACTGTACTTAGATAGTAAAAAAAAGTTTGTTTTTTCTTAATATTAGTCTCTCTTGAATTCTCCCTGTGTTATGTTAAATGCTGTCTTCAAATGCTAGAAGCTGCTGAAAACCATTTAGCAATATGCAGTGTCTGTTTGAACCATATCCTTCAAAAGAGCAAAGATTTGAAAGACAGTATTCTTGTTTTCCCAGGCCAGTGGGAAAGACATTTCAATAAAGTTATTATGCTTCAGGCTGAGGTCAAAATAGATTTTTTGCTCTATTACCAATATATTTGTTTGAAAGTATATTTATATCTGTCCTCCAAATTTATCTGTTTATCATTAACCAGAACCCCTGCAGCATCAGTCTGGTTGGAAGGAGGCAGAATCCCATGTCTGGCTGTGGAAGGCAGGAGTGAGGATATTGAACCAATAGTTGGAATTTTTAGCGGAGCACAAGGAACCTGTATGTGCTCCAGTGGTGCTGTGATGCACGTGCCACACCCTGCCCTATTTCAAGAGCAAGTGGGTAGGATCCTGCTCTTATTCCCAGGCACTCTGTTAATCTGAAAAGTGCACCTGGCTCACCACTGTGGTGCTGGAGTTTAAGCTCATGTTCATTTGGTCTTCACACCTGACCCAACGGGTTTCCTAAGCATCACAGGGTGATGCTTTGTTTAAAATTTGGGAGTTTGAAGCCTTGAGGCCAACAGACAGTGGTTAGGATGGGGCACTCTGTAGCTGGGTTTGTCTGCTCTGCTTTTCTTGCTATCTTTTGGCTGGAGACTTGATGCGACTTGTTAATTTATGTACATCAGTATAATAGAGCTCCTTCTTCCTACAAATGTTGGCTACACTTGGCTATCTAATGCCTGAAAAGGCATTAGAATGAGACCAAGCTCTTGTGCCAGCTTTTGACTGGAATAGAGATCCATCACTATTAAAACTCCCAAACCCTTCTTAGACTGGTCCTCAGACCCGTGGAGTAAGGCTGCATGATTATGTTAGCAGACACTTCAGGAGGATGAGACCCCAACCCTTATCTATCAACTAGGAAATATGTATTGAAATCTATAATATAAATTGTTATAAAGTGATAAATACAACTTGTTTCTCTGAACCAGTAACAGTGCTCTTAGTTATTTTTTGTCTGTGTAAATGCATCTTGCTAGAAAGCATTAAGCGTGGCAACAAGGTGAGCACGTTTGTTTGCTTTGCTATCTTATTGCAGCTTCTTCTATTGCGTTTTAAATTTGACCCCTTTCGTAGAAGTTCATGTTTCTCTACCTGCAGTATTAACGAACAACACTTTACAAAATTTATGTATATTTTGAAGTTCTTATGTACTTATGTGGAGTTCCTAGCCCATGTGAAATTTTGGGGAATTTTTTACTTGCTGGTGAGCCACTAAACATTACTACAGTTGTGTGGTTGGAAAGTTTTGAGAACGTGTCTTCTGCAAGGCATGGAGTATAAAATCACTTTAAAAAGCTTTTTAAGCTTAGCCCTGCTGCTTGCTTCCACTTGGGCCAATGTCTTTATGGTTTGAAACAGTTTCTCCCTGGAACAGCTGCTTTCATTCACAGTCAATTTAACTCATCTGAGCACAGTTTTTGATGCTATAATTTCTTTGAACTCTGCTGCAGTATCTCTTTGATACTTCCGTTCTGTTCCTGTGGTTTATGTCAAAAACTAATCTGCTTTACAATCTGGTAAATTTATTAAGTAATCCAAGAGGAGATATTTGTTTCACAGAATTTTTTTTCATCTTCTGTATTTCTTCACAATGTTTGCAATATAACTTCTGATTATCTCACCTGTCAGTTGGTAAAAGAAAAGATATTTCCCTAAATTATATTTTCCTGTGCATTGCAGTGTTCACTATTCAAAATTACTTTGTTTAGTAGTTTGAGATCTTTATTTTTTCTGTGATATAGGCCTAGGGCATTCTTTCCTTGCTTCCAGGAGAAATTGCATCAATTTGAAATACATCATTTTTTTTTCTCCATCCATGCTTTTTTAATTTCTTGAACTTTTTCAGAATTTTCTTTCTTTCCTCTGTGATTTTAAAGATTAAACAAGGCTGAAATGTTGCTGTGCTGTCTCAGTGCATTTCCTTCCTAACCTGTCTGCTTTATCCAAGATTTAAAAGTTTAGGTTTTCTTCCACCTTCATCTACTGAAACCAGAAGTTTCTCCATTAATGATAGCTAAGATACAACACTTACTGCACTGATTGATGGTATAACAACTGCATCAGACCTGTGTTTTTAAATTGAAATGAAATAATTTACTGTTTGGTTTTTAATACTGAATTACAGTAAATTCACGAATACAAGCCACACAGAGTATAAGCAGCATATCCGGTGTGTTGGCAACATTGTTGCCTTTGTTAATAGATAAGCCGAACCCAGAATATTAGCCGCACTTTAGTTAGCCGCGAACTTTCACAAAGTCGTCATTTAGTAACACAATCGCGGGATCGCTGGGGCTTACTGGCTTACTGCCGACCTCGGAAACATTGTTTCCAAGTGAAAAAAGACACACCCTTTATTTACAAGCCGAAAAAGACAGGAACAATAGTGTGGTCATTTTGCGAGCATTCCCAATGGATCCGCATTGCCTTTAAACAGCCACTCAGCCACGCGGGCAGGCAGCTGAGCTCCGAGCGGAGCCACATCTCCGTGCTGGCACAGGAGCGGCCACTCTGGCCCTCGCAGGCCCGTGGGGGAAGCGACTGTTTTAGCCCTCGCGGCCCCGCGGGGCGAGCGGCCGTTTTAGCCCTCGCAGCCCCGCGGGGCGAGCGGCCGTTGTAGCCCTCGCGGCCCGCGGGGCAAGCGGCCCCGTTTTAGCCCTCGCAGCCCCGCGGGGCGAGCAGCCGTTGTAGCCCTCGCAGCCCCGCGGGGCGAGCAGCCATTGTAGCCCTCGCAGCCCCGCGGGGCGAGCGGCCGTTGCAGCCCTCTCCCTGCGAGCCGAGTGGCCGTTCTACCCCTCTCCCTGTGGGCTGAGCGGCTCCCCCAGCCCTCTCCCTGCGAGCCAAGCACCCACTTCATCCCTCTCCCTGCGGGGAGAGAGGCTCCCCCAGCCCTCTCCCTGCGAGCCCAGCCAGCCCTGTAGCCGCACAAGACTGAAAACACTTTAAAAAGTACAGAGAAATATCACACACTTTTATCGAACTGCCGAGGTAACTCGCCGAGGTAACTCACCCCGATAACAACCCCCACCCCTCAGTAACGCCGCCATCCACAGGCAGGCAATAAGCTGTTCTCTGATTGGTTCATCGTCGGAACAACGGGAAACCATGGATTTCAAACTGTTTCGGCTCGGGACTGGACTGGTATGATACTAGGTAAGGGCAGATATCACATTTTTGTTCATAGATTAGCCGCACCCAAATATTAGCCGCACTTCCGGGTTTCCACCAAAATTTTTGTCTAATTACTGCGGCTTATTCGTGAAATTACTGTAATTGATATTTCTCACAGGCTTTGCATTGCCACAAGCACTCGCAGAACAGAACTCCATTTTAATTGGCTCAAGAGCTTCGGCGTGGTTAGAAAGGAATAAAACTTTATTTGTAACACTAAAAAGTTAATGTTCTTAAAAATCTCTTGACTACAAAATTTAAAGTTCTCTTTCTGAAAGATTATTGTATTGAGTTGGAAATAAAAAGGCTCAAATAATATTTGACTTCTTTTAAAAAATAAAAGTTGTACTGACAGCTTCTCAGCTGTCTCATTTAAATACCACCCACACCACTCCCATTTTATTATCTTTTTAATTCTCTGTGGAACAATGTCTGTAACCACAGATGAAGTGTAAAAACTAAACTTGGATTAATGTCTTTTTCTTCTTGGAACTAGGTTATTGGGTTTCAGTAACTTGCAAGCTATGATAATATACATATGGCATTCCTGGTTCTACAGGTATATTTCTGGTTCATAGATTGGTACCAGCATTAGATACATTATTCTGTACACAAATATGGTTCTGAATATTTTTCTGCAAGTTTAGGAATCCTGCCATTTGAGATATCATGGAAGCTGGTTTCTAACCATCTAAATAAATATTTGACCTATGGCTAAACTCACCTTCTGCCCTCACCCTTCTTTTTCAACAGTTTTACAACTTGTATAACTTGTATCTCAAAATTTTCTTCAAACTTTTTTTCAAGCTTATCACTGTGGAGATCAATTAAAGTCATTTTGTAGAGGAGCAGATATTATTATTAAAAAGATAAACAAACCCCAAGTTCTAGTTTGCACCTGTTTCAAGGCCTCTTGCAAGTCTTTACAATTTATTGACCTGTGAAAACTGCTTCAACCATTCAGCTTAAGTGCCTCCAATAGAATGTTATGTGTTTGCCTTGTCCAGTTATTCAAGTAGCTGTGCTATAGGAACACCTTGTACTCAGTATAAGTCTGCATATTGTCATCTCCCTCCAGGGAAGGGGCAGTAATAGCAATGACTACCCTGACTTACTGAAGAGTGTTTCTGCCCTGGTCTGTCATTCCCTTTCCTATGTTGTTTATGGTACAGGAAAACTGGCAACACAGGGAATATCAGGATCCTGATGTCTCCTGCTGTACAGGTGGAAGGAATTGGGATGATGTGCCATCATGTCATAAAATATTTCCTTAGGTAGTAATTGCTTACCCAAACACTTGTGTAATTTTTTCCTTGGTTATTTCTGTGCTCTGAATTCTGAGTTTCTTTTTTTTTATTATTTCTTTCTTTTTATTTCTTTTTTTTTGATAGCTTTGATGATTTTGTGACCTAAAGAGTTGAAGCTGAATGTAACCAGTGTCCTCTTTGCTGCGCAGTCCTGTGTATTCTAGTGTGTGCATGGAACTGGAAGACAGTAATCTGCATACTAAAGAAAGGCATCATTAATTATGCAGCTATTGCACTGTGAGGAGTGGATAATTCTAGGTTTCAATGGCCTTGAATCATTATAAGGGTTATGTTTTCCAATGTATTAACTTTTTTTCACTGATCTTGAGAGACACAAGCAAGCACCTGAAGCTGACAGAATTAACCACAAGGATCCTAAGGATCCTATTGCTTTGCCAACTTTATTTCTTGTGCATATGCTTACCATTCTCTTTGCTTGGAGTTTGCTGTTGCCTAAGCTTTTGTCTCTTCATTCCTCCCATCATGACTTAGTAAATAGCAGCATTCAGGATTCTTTTTGGTGACAGGTTTCAGTGGTGAAAATGTTCCAGTGTTAGAAGTGGTAATGCCAGAAGAAGTAAAGTAGACTGAGGCAGTTCTGCAGTGCAATATAGAACACACTTCCTGGTCTTTTCTAGGAAAATGTCCTGTACTCTTTTTTTCTCTTACAAAACAAAAATATTTCTTCCCTGAATATTTTTTCCAATTATTGTTAATCAAGAAGGAATGTCCTTATTTGAAACCTGCTTCTGAAACAGGCTGTAGGCAATAGCAGCGAATCTGTAGCGGAGGCATCGCTCCCGGCTTGGCCAAGAGCGCGGACGGGATCGGGGTGCGCAGCAGCTCCCGGCTCGCTCCGGCTGCGCATCCACGGATTCATCCCTGCCGGAGAGCGGTCACTAGATGGCAGTCTGTCCTCCGGGATACACAGAGCCGCAGGACCTGCCGCCCCACTCCCGGATTAATATCACTTGGATCGCCTCAGTCGCTGTTAAATCACTTAGGTTGTTGATGAAACAAAAATTTACATCTCAGATGAAACGCGTTGTTCACACTGAAGGGTGAGCTCTACTGCCATGGAGCACTTGGATTCGGGATGTGATGCTTCTCTCTTCTGTCCTGTCCCCATCCTAAACTTTCAGTGCTGTGGTTTCCTTCAAAATATATAGATATATATTTTTTTTTAAATTTTTTTTTGAGGGAGTGTAAGTAGAGTAGGAAAGGAAGTCGAAGGAAAAGTTGTGAACAAGTCTGAAATTCTATTTGTGCCTTCATGGTTTGCTGAACCAAAAAGGATAGGGAATATGCAGCTTGCTGGCAAAATGTTGTGCTTCTCTTGTGATGATAATTTCCGGGGAAACTTATAAGTGTTCCACTGAAATACTTAGGGATCACTTAAGGTGTTTTTTATAGGAAAAAAATTTAAAATTGCTAAATCTCTTTGCAAAAAGATCACATTTGCAGTTCTGCATTTGCCATTTTATTAATAGCCTTCAAATATCAGTGCCCATTCTATTTTTCTATTTAGTAAAAAGAATTTTTTTAAAAAAAATTCCTAGTTTTGAATTTCTTTCTCATCTGCAAAAAATATGGTTTCAAAAACTATTAAAATACTCATTTAACTTCAAAATACTCTTTTAACACCATACTACCAAAGAGAGCTTGAAATATGTTCAATAATATAAATAATGCTTTCAGAACAGAAAAATGTACATATTTTTCTTGAAGAGTATTGAACTATATAATATTTAGAATAGCATGTGTTGCATGCTTTGTTTTTATTATTTCTTTGAAAAATGCTCATGAGTAATTTTTAGAAATTTAACAATCAAACAGATATCTGGTGTATCCTACCTCATTTAACCATCCACTGCATTCTGCACTTCTTCCCTCAACAACCTGTCAATATTGCATCGATATCATCATTAGGAATTTTAACAATCAAATGGATTTGCAGTGCATGCTTATCACAATTAGCAAGCACATGCTGCATATTTCTATTAACAGCACGTCAATATCGTCATTAGAAAATCTGCAATCAAATGGATCTGTAGAGCAAGCATATGCTGAGCATCATAATATTTAGAATCCAAAAAGACTTTGCTTAGCATAATTCTATTTCTACTAGTTTGTTTCTTTTTCTTATAGATGCCATATTTTAATATAAATGCTTGAAATGGTGTTTCTGTAAATATAGTATAATGTAAGCCTCTGCCACAAACCCCAGTAATAGGGCATTAAGATTCACGAAGGTATCATAAATGCATTTATGAAAGACTTATAGCATAATATGCCTTTCGCTTTGCAACAAAAGCTTTGATTTTTAAGAGTAGCTTCAGTGCAGCATACTTGCAGCTGTTTATCACTTTTTTCTTCTTGCCTTTAACTGTGTAAATGACTTTAAAATGCTTTCTCTGTACATATTATTAACTCGTGGTTTAAATTCCACTATCAACCAAAAAAAAGAAAACCCCAAATAAAAAACAACCCAGAGTTTACCAAGACCCAAAACTTATTTCTCGTGCATTTTATTAGATTTATATAAAGAGTGTGATCTAGTATTAGCATTCTAACACGATGAAAATGTAGTAGCAATAGGCTCTGATTTTGTGCCATATGCTGCAGAATTAATGGCATGCCCCTATCGCTGTAAGATAGGAAACAATTAACTGTTCTCCCACATGCATATATGCATTCCCTCTTTTGATGCTGATCAAGTGCTCTGATACATTGATAAAGGGGAAATATTGTAATTGTTTGAATGTCCAAGGAGTGTAGAAATTTTTTCTGAAGAACCAATTAAAACAGTTACCTCCAGAAAGAAGTTTTTTCTCTTAACTTCTAAAGATATTAATTGTAAACATAATGAAGAGATGTGATGCAAGTTGCTTTTGTGACTTTTGTAAATAATAGTTATTTCTAAGTAGAATTTTGGCCTTCTATCTTTACTACCTTTGAAACACTCATTTATTTTTAGGCTTGCATTAAATACAGTAATGTAATAAGGAATAGCAGAGTCCTACTTTAAAGAGCCATTTGTTTGGGCAGTAAAAATATAGCCTCTCAACATCCTTAACCAATTACCCGTCTTTGTTTATGCTGTTTATAGCTTGTAGGGTAATGGCTCCAGCAGAGCTAATAGCCAGCCCTGGTGTGGACATCATTGCAGGAGAAAGATTCACTTCTCCTGGAGGTGAGTGCTGCAGTGTCCCCAGCCTGTGTGAGGTCTCTGCCGGGGTCACACTCCTGACATCCTGCAGTAGGTGAGGACAAGGACACAGCACACACGGCTCAAAGATGGATAGTTTAACCTTGCCTAACATTTCACCTTAGCCACTGCTGTTTTTCATAGTTCCGTTTTCAGAGCTGGTATAGTAGCTTTATGGGTGTGGAAGCATGATTTTTATCTTGGCATTGGTTTAAGGATAATCGGGTCATCTGTAGAAAAAAACCTGAACTCTGACTCTCCTCATTTAGAACCAATGAACTCCCCAGCCCATGTGCCTTGACTGTGTACTTCAGCAATTTGATGATGTCGATTTATATGAAAATGAATATTATACTTTTTTAAATTTCATATCCACTGTTTGCTGCATCAAATAAGTTACTTTGCTGTAGTCATGGTAATTGCATGTTCTGGACTTGCTTCAGGTACATCTATGCCTCATGGGAACCAGTCACGTGGCAGCTTTACAGATATTTTATATTTTTATATGTTTTATGTCATCAAATTCCATCCCCTCTGCCTCTATCCCATGCAGGGGTCATGAACTTTAGGTTCACTAGCCAGGGCTAGATAAGGAAAAGCTTTCTGGAAGCTTGCATGGATAGTACAAGTACAAACAGAAACTGCTGACAACTCAGCTTTCCTGTCAGGTAGTTATGCTCAGCTAATGCAATAATAATTTGCCCAGAACAATAAGCTGTATTGCTGTATATAATATTCCTTTTTCTAATGACTCATTATCCTAGGATGATGAGGAGATGAGTAGAATGTAAGTGTATTAAAACATAATTGCTTTTCTATTCAAACAAAAGCATGCAGTGTACACATTGTGACAAATGCCTAATGAATAGGAGTGGAGCTTTTTTGTTCTGTGTCAGTTTATGGCAATGCCTGACATAACTGCCTGTTTAAGATCTTAATTGCTTTTAATTTTAACAGTTACCTGGTAGTTGCTTTTGGTTGAAGAACCATGCAAAAACTGTGCTGCTTCACTGCAAAAGTGGGGTTGTTTGCAAGCCAAGAGTGTCAACCTCTATAATTCAAGTTGAACAATTATAAAATTAATTTTAATTTTTATATGTGCCATAAATATTTGTATAAATATTACCCCAAAGCAGTTTCTTTCAATCCATGGTGGACAAAACTCACTTAAAAAAACTTTGTTTGAGAGAAAAAATGTAAAATATATAAATGTTAAATGTATAAACAATTTGCCTCCCAAAATGTATTAGCACCAGTTTCTTCAGTAAGAAACTCTGAGTGTTAAAGCCAACCTTTAGCTAGCACTTATGTTCAGTTCCCATAATCTTTGATAAAATCCTAAACTTATGTTGCACTGACTAATTTTTATCTTCAGGTGACACTAGTCCTGGCTAGTCACTTCCACGAATACCTTTGAATTTGGAAGATGCCATGACAAAATTTCCTTCCACTTAGAGAATCATGGTGTCCCTTTTCTGTTGATGACCAATGATGACTAATTTTTGAGTCTTCATTTATCCACATTTCAGCCAGAACCACCACTGCATGTGGTATCTTTAAATAATTAAGCTTTATATCTGTCCTTACTCAAATCTCTGGAGTCCTTCCCAAATGGGTCAATGGGTATTGAAACAGTGCGTGTGCATTATAGCAATAAGTGAACCAAGTATGAATCACTCCCTGCATTTTTTTTTTTTTTACTGGAAAAGTTCAGTCTTTGATATCTCTGTCTCATGACTAATTTTGCCATCATCATGACATCCATGACAGAGATTGTGGTTAAACTTCCTCGAGAGCCAAATCAAGAGAACTCACTTTTTCACTCCTTTCAGGAGAACAAAAGACCATGCTAAAGGCAGAAGGACAAATATTCAACTGCACCGAGGTGGTGTGCTGTGCAGGAATTGGGCAATGGGCATGTGCCTCAGCATCCCCTAGAGTGTGGGCAGTTTCTATGCTTGCAAAGCTCAAACCAAATGTGCCACCTCTGACAAAGTGTTATAATGAGATGTTTGAACATACGTTCTGCTTAAACCCAGTGGAAAATAAGATCTGTTTTACTAAAACTAAATGTAATGACATATGACGTGTAGAGCAGACAAAAACTGGCTCTTTATTTTTTCATGTTACTTTAAATGTTTGCAAAAGTTGCATTTTTTTGCTGCTTAATTAAAGCTTAACTTTGTGAAAGTGATGATATACTTCTTAAGGATAGTGATATGCTCTTTCCAAGTGGTACCTCTATACTAGTTTCCCTACAAGCAGATGAGTGAGCCAATACTTAATGTATGTGATGGCCAGATATGCTACTTGGCAAGTTGTGGTACTACAGGACCGAAGTACGAGATGCTCATGCATATTGTCCCTCAGTCTGGCTTCTCTGAGACAGTACTCAGTCTGGACAGAAATAATGTGTAGGCACTTTTAAACAATGAGGTAAATTATAACACACATGCTTTTAGAGGTGTCAAAATTTCAAGAGGTCTACTTTATTTTTTGAACTGTTTATTATATATAGTAAAATATTTTTGATCCCGTATACATTGCCAAATTTTTGGTAAAATTTGACCCAGATAAATTTTTTTTACATTGTTTTGTGATGTTTGTTTTGCTGTATATTGTTGTGTAGATCTCTGTTTTGCAATGAGGTCTCATATGTCACAGAACAGAGTATTAGTTAATTCTGTTTTGTTTGAATAACATCTACCTAAAATAAAAGAAATTAAAGTACATTCTAATATACGTATACATTTATATTCAGTATCCAGGGATTAAATTCCTCCAAACTGACGTATTTTACTTCCCACTGCTTCTATAAAAAAATGTGTCAGTTTTCCTTTTAATTAATACATTTAAGTACCAAATACATTTATTACCAAAGTGCTAGAAATGTATTGCAGTCTGAGATTAGGGACTACTCTATCTGAAAGAAATAGTTTTCTGAAAAATCTTAATGTAACTGCATTAAGTTTTCTCGTTACTATATTCTATGTCTGTATTGGCAGTCATTGGAGAAGTATTCTTCAAATGTAGAGAGCATGGAAAGAAGGAGGAAAACAAACATAATTTAAACTCATTCATAGCCTTAGTCTTCTATTCTCCTTTCTCCTTTTACAAAGTTTTTGCTTAGATCGTTTGTTCACATACCAAAGAGGAATGGGGATGTGAACAGATATTATCAAAAGATAATACCTGGCTCAACTGGCAGCAGAGAATGGTTGTGATTAGGTAGAGAAGCATTCCTATTTTTTATGTATAGTTCTGTTTGTAACCTTTGTTTTCACATCTGTCTCTATATTTGGAGAAGGTTTTATTCTCTTGGTACTTCTATTTATTCTGTGGGCTTTTATTTTTTTTTCCTTCTGTACCATCATTGCAGACTTTTCCTTTTTAGCTATTGCTGCAGCTCAGTCAGTGGGAGGAGTGAACTTCATATTGTGCAGTAGGTCTTTGGATTTGTATTTGGGGCCTTTTAAACTCAGTATTTTAGACTACAAGGGCCTCTTTTCAGTGTTTATGAGTGCATTTAATTTGAAGCTTACCTCTTAGGTTTCTGTTCTGTTGAAGCACTCTCTGCTCACAGTTTTTTTCATGCTTTTAAGATTACAGTAATTTCACGAATACAAGCCGCACAGTTTTGACCAAAATTTTGCTCCCGCACCGGAAATACGGCTAATACTCAGGAGCGGCCAATATGTGAATAATTTTCTAACATTTTCAACCCCGGGAGTGCAAATCGAGTCAGTGCAAACTGCAAAGTCGAGCGCCTGCCAGTAAAACCCGGTATTTACGCGGTTGTTACAAATTGGTTACTCTGTTACGCAGCGGGTGGAGCTGCTCCGTGCAGGCAGCACAGGGGGTGGGGAAGGTGGGGCAGCTCCCTTCTGCTGGCCCTGTGGCCCCGGGGGGAAGGTGGAGGGCTCCGTGCTGCTGGCCCCACGGCTTGGGGGGAGGCAGGGGGCTCCGTGCTGCTGGCCCTGCGGCCCGGGGGGCTCCCATCCCCGCGTGCTGCCGCCGCAGGAGCAGGGTGGCTCCATCCCCACCTCCCACCTCTGCCGCAGGTGCCGGCGGGCTCTGTGCCCCCCTGCCACCAACCGGCAGCGCCGAGCTGGGCCACCCAGCCCTGTCGGCAACCCTGAGCCCGCACGGCCGAACTGAGACAGTAAACCCCGCCCTGCCGAGATTTTGTTACTATTTGGCAACTTTGTTGCACACGGGTCCTCGCTGCAAACGACAGAGTGGCTTATACTCAGGTGCGGCTTATTTATGGACAAAAAACAAAATATTTACCAACACCCAGAGATGCGGCTTATACTCAGCGCGGCTTGTATTCGTGAAATTACTGTAATTTTTTTACTTGAGTGTTACATTCCTCAAAGACAAAGCAAGTTGTCTGCTTATTTTGTTCGTAGGTTTTCCACAGATCCACAAATGATGCATATTATGGGATTTTCACATCACCTCTCCTCCGTACAAATGGCTACGCATTGCTTACATCTGGAAAGGGAATTCAGTGAGATCACAGTAAATAGCAGTCCAATCTCTGCAAAGTATATCCTGAATCTACAGCTGCTGACCTTTTTGTGTCTTGTCTGTCTTCCTCATGGATGCTTGTTCAGTTGTGATTCACAAGCACTGGGTCTGCTTTCTGGCTGGGTGGCATCACTTCATAAATATTTCTGTGTCTTGCCTATGGTCCCAGCACCCTGGATTTCCAATGTTTGGAGAGCACTCACTGAGAAGTCATTTGGCGTATTCTCAAATGGCCACAGCCCAGCAATAAGGTATAGGTGGAATTTTTAATATGAAGTTGGCAGGTCTCATGTCTCAGCCTGGGCATTTATTTCTTTTTCCCTAGTTAGTTTATTTCTTTAAAAGAAAGAAGAAAAACAAAAAGTATCTGCAGAACTGAATTAGTAATTTCATACAGAAGAGCAATAATTGTTCCTTTTGAAATTCTGAAAGAGAGAGTTCTCTACAGAGTTTTTTCCAGTTTAGTTTTCAGGTTAACCTTAGTGGGGAAAATTAGATGCTGTTCTTTCCATGGTCAATTTAAATAAGCTGCCATTGTCCTTTTAGCCTAGAAGTTGAAGTTCTGTGAGGCAGACTACACTGAAAATAAAGTCTTGGGTCAATGAACTCTGCTTTTGCAGGAGTAGACTTCACTTTCCCTGACCAAGAATTAATCTAGTTCTACTCATCCTGGTACTTTAAAGTTGCCCCAATAAACTCTTAGTTCTTCTATCTGAAGGTCTTATTTTTTGCATAAATGCTCCTGTAGCCTTTGGCAATGGATTGGTAGAGTAACTGAGTGAAGGTGACTGTGAAGCCTGGTGGTGAGGCTGCTCACTTGCCAGGAAAGTCACCTTGTTTCCAGTCCTGTTTCTAGACAGGACTTAGTTTATTTAGACTAGCAACATGTTAGTGCTGCCTAGTTGCATAGTTGTGTTATATCAGGCCAAAAAGTCTTTTACAAGCCAAAGCTCAAGTAGCATAAAAACAATTTTCAAAATAGAAGGCTACCTAAAGTGTATACCTTCTGTAGTGGGAGACTATGTTAGCAGCATTTGTTTCTTGCTTACTTCTTGGAAGGCCATCTTCTATAAAAGCACAAATATGATTTTGAGACACACCCAGCTAATTTATGACAGGCATTAAGAGCTTGCTAGGGAATGATAGAAATTCAGAAGGAGACAAAGTAGGAAATGTAGTCATCTTTGTCACTAAATAGCATACTATTAAGAAAGACAGTAGCATCCTATGCATAAATAAATGTTTGTCTTCCAGGAGATGTGAAGCATAGTTTCCTGTTGTATGCTTAACAGGCTGGGCACCCAAGTTGACAGTAGCTGATTCCCAAGCATATCCACATCAAGTGGGTGTTTGTAAAGTGTTTTATTCTTTTCTGAAGGTGAATATTTTACCTCTGATCTACTGCAAATTGCACTGAACTGTCATATCTGCATGAGGAGGTGTTTTTTAGCTATTTGTGTTTATAAAAAGGTTTATGATTTCAGTTGTAATTATAGCTAAGGGAAAATGCCTGCAAATACTGCTCCCCTGCCAAAAAAAATTAATAAAACCAAAATCAATCTTCTAAACTCTTCTCATCCTCTTTAGCTTAAGAACTTACACAGATCAGTGACTCAAAACAAGTTTGAAGTAAAGTCTTCATATCATTATTTTGTTTTGGAATCAAAACAAAGCAATAAGGTGTCCTTTTCTTCTTTCTTTCTGCCCACATATGGACACAGATCATGCAATACTGTTGAGTCCATTGTTTCTGCATAAGGCAACAAATACTCTTGATGCAATGACAGTACTTGGGAATCACTGGCTTTCCATTTGGTCCAGCCTAGTGTTAAGATTGCATCTGAATGTGTTTTTTTTTCCTTGATCCGATTTGCCTCCTCTCTGTTTATAACTGTAGGGAAGGAAGGGGATGAGTGTGTAAGTAGACCTTACACACTACTACCATGAGTTGTTTTTCCTGTGCACATCAAAATTCCTGTGAGCATTTCAATGAGGCAACCATGTATTACTAAAATCAACGTTTTTTCTTCATGGTATCTTGTTACCCTGACCACCTGTGCTTCTGCTTTTGAAGAATTTTGGATCCGAATTGGTTTTACTGTGTGAAGTTCCTTTTGGGAAAAGCAGTTAGAGCAGCTCTTTTGTAGTTTTTAGACTTGGAAGTAAAAATCATCCTATTTATTAGTTTGAAGGTAGGATGGAAAGGCCACTGGATGAGGAAAAAAGTAATTTTGGCAAGCCACAGAACAGCTGAGATAGGAAGTGACCTCTGGAGACCATCTAATGCAACATTTCCTGCTGATAGTAGGCCAGCTGCAGCAGATTGCTCAAGGCTGTGTTCAACTGACTTTAGAATATATCCAAGAATGGATAGTCCACAACTTCTCTGGGAGATGTGCTCTAGTGCTTGATAACTCTTAGTAAGGTTATTGAAGGTTTTTTTTCCCCCTTGTCTGATCAGTGAGTGCCACTGAGGACAGTCTGTTTCTGTCTTTCTCTGACAAGGCACAAAATTTAGTCGAGCTGAAGATATTTCATATGTATATTGTTTGAGAAAATTGGTAGCCAGAAGATACCTTGGACTGAGTTTGTTAGTAAAACTTGGGTTTGGCCAGCTCAAGAGTGGATATGAGAACTGAGAGGTTTTCTGTGTCTCTTGCTCTGCTGATGGTGGTCTTCAAGGTGCAGTGATATTACATTAAAGCCATGATGAGGTTAATGAGATCTCCTCATTACTGATTTTTTAATGTATTGGTACTGTTGGGAAGATTTGCCAAATAGTGAGATGGCAACTTTCTACTTAGTGAACATGGTTGAAAAGTAAAATTCCCAACAGGGCTGGCAGTGAGGGATTTCTTAGAGAAATTGCCATAAAGAATTGTAAGAAATTCAAGTTGTGGTTACTTTTTATAGAAAGAAAAAATGAAATTACTTGCAGTACTGCACATTTCAGTTTTGTTGAGTATCAGAAAAACTCATTGTCACCTTAGGTTCTGCACAGTTTGTTAATTGTCTTAATTGTCTTAAACTTTCTGGTTCATTCCCAGTCACAGCAGCTATTGGGTTTATAAAAAAAACCCCACACTAAATCCTGTCTCAGAAATACAATTTTCTTTCTTTTTTTCCACTGCAGTGTCTGACAACAGGGTTCTCTTAGGATTAGCATGTTTAACAATACATCTGATTTTATGATATTCATGTGATTTATAAACTTTCAATGTCTGATATGAAGAGAAATCTTAATCAACTGAACAAGGGTTCTTTATATAGATATAATTTTAATGTTTTATTGGTGTAGTAAATACCTACTTCAATTTAGGAAAAAGAAAATAGCTGAGTTTGATGTGAAAACTGCTGTATGTGACACAGTAAGGGCTCATATCCTACCCCTGTGTGGATTACTAGTCATAAAAGGACTAAAACATTGCATTGGAAGTAAGTAATATGTTTCAAGAAAGTTGTCAAACAGATGGAATTGTCAGGCAGAATCCTCAATTGCTGTACATAGTTTTGGATAATAACATGTTATATAGATAAGACTGAAAACCAGACTAAGAATTGATTTTTTTCTATCTATCTATCTATCTATCTATCTATCTATCTATCTATCTATCTATCTATCTATCTATCTATCTATCTATCCATCCATCCATCTATCCATCCATCCATCCATCTATCTGACAATACTATAAGTAAAAAAAGTAAACTTGTGCAACTTATATTGGTTTCAAATGCTTCCCATCTTGTGTTTTACGTGGAAAAGATTGAAACCATCCTCCCTTATGCAGGGTTAGAATGCCTTTTAGGTAACTCATGTATAAGGGAAGCTGTCAGTATATTTCTTTTTTTCTTTCTTTCTTTCAATTTCCAAGTCTGTTAGAGTTTCCATTTTGCTTCCGTTGATATTTGGAGGCATACTTGATCTCTTTTCTTGGAATTTCTAAATATTTGTTTAATAAAATCAACATGCCAGCAACCACTGGCATATGATATGGTCACTGTGGTAAAATGACAGAAATTGGTGGTGAACTCCCCTCTCCCTGTCCTTCCTTCATGACAGCATGATGATCAGAACTGAAGTAGAACTACTTTTCACTATTTGTGTGCTGGTGTTACATGATGCAGACATAGGAGTGTATAGACGGTATTTGACATTGTCACAAAAATCTCCAAAATGTTTAGCATGTATACAAGATGCGACACTTAATATTTGTCACTTGTTAGGCCAAGAGAAGCAGGTGAGAAATAGTGCTCCAAAAGTGGGAAGAATCAGGGAGGTGACAGAAATGGAACAATGAGAGGATGAAAGAATGTGCATGGGAAGGAATTTTCTTCTCCAGTTCAGAGAAAACAGATACTTCCATAGATGCGTCTGTTTTCCAGAGGCTCCTTCATATGTGCCTGCAAGCATAGGTTGCTGTTTTCATGCGTGCTTTCCTCTTCCCCCTGCTATTCCCTTTTCCCACCATCTAACAAAGAGATGTAGAGAATGCAAATAAATTGCCTGTCTGAAATGGAGGGAGCTGTGGGCTTTAGTTGACATTAGTGTATTGTGTAGGGATCCAGATGCACGATACCCATCAAATTTCTATCAATACTAATTTACTAATATCAATAATAATCTGTTTCCCAGTGGATCAGCTTTCTCAAGCAGAGTCTGTGCACTACTTACAGCTCTCTGAGCCCTTCAACTAAGGTGTCAATAAAGCTGACCGCTGTTCTGGGGCTATTGACAGTTATTAAAAATGACCTTGATGTAATTTCATGCCTATCAAAACAAAGGCCATATGTTAAGGATTATGAAAAGCTACAGTGAATGAAAGCAATGACAGGTTTCTGCTGGGTGAGGGTAGAACGAGGTCAGCGTATGTGACGATTATTGGCTCCTCTCCTCTCCTCCTTTTCCTAAGGCACTGAGCTGTGGTGCCCCTTGGTAGGCAACTGTTATGCTAAAGGCATAATTGGAACAATTTAGAGCTCAGGGGTACACTTTTTTAAAGATCTGTCATAGTATATCATCTCAACAGTTAATGTGGCGTAAAATATCATAAACACTGCTGAGGACCCTGGAGTCCCCATGGCAGGGACCGATCGATAAGACCCAGTGGATGATCTGTCTTCCCTCACAAATATAGGGCATGCAAGGAGCACTCTCACTTTCTTATTCTGCCACTTTATAGGCATAGTTGGCTGTTATCTGAGTGTCTCTCATGTGAAGGCAAGAAAAAATCCTTTGGGTATTCCTCAGGCATGGTGATCAATAAGATTTTGCAAACCTGTGTGGACGCCAAGTCCAAAACCCCAAATAAATTGGCTCCCATTAACAATCCAAAATGTGCCACAATTACATGCACAAATGATGTTGCATGTAGAATTGCAGAAAAATTAGAAACATCATAGCATATTATGTCCTCCTCTTTTTGCTCCTAAAAATCAGCTTGCAAGAATTTCCTTATCAACTTATTAAAAAAAGAGGGTTTTAAAATTTTTCTTCTCTTTGGATTAAGAAAATGCCTTCCTGATTTGGTAAGTGTGCCTGCAACCCTCAGGCTAGACAGATCTGTGCATGAAGCTGGCTCTATAACACTAACTTACTCCCAGTGACACCAAAGCCACTTAATGCAGTGACAAGACCAGGCAAAGGGTTTATGGTTTCCTCCTGCTGTCACCAGTCCCACCCCCACTGCCTCTAGACTACTTTTAGAAGTGGTAAATGTTATCTCTAGATTCCCTTCTCTGAAATCATCCCTCTTGTGGTGGTAGAGGACCAAGCAGGGAGTGACACTGGGTATCCTTGGTCACAGCCTCAGCCCTGGGGACAGGAGCAGAGTGATTCTTCTCTCACTAAACCAATGGCAAGACTTCCATGGAAGCCTCCTCAGTGTGAGAAGGTAGGCTTTAAATTACAAATCTCTAGGCAGGAAAGAAATTGTAAATTTAATTGGCCTGAAATAAATCATTTTAGATCACGTCAAACTAAAATAACTTTTTCCTGTCAAGAAAATGAAATAAAAATAGCTTTAGAACTTCTACAATTTTATACAGGAAATTAGCACACAGGTTTTTCTACAAAACCCAGAACCTTCTCTTAGCTACTTCAATCAGGATTTTATTCCCAGTTTCTTTTGTGTATGGCACAAGGCAAGCAGTTTAATGTCTCCATCACTGTGGATACAGTGTGAGTCTTTCAAGATTGTTGTGAATGAAAACATTAATATTCATTCTTTTTGTATTTATGAAGTCTGCAGGCCATGTTAAGTTATATGTAAAAGTCTATAAACATAATTTAAAAGAAAGCTAGTGAAAATACTACTAATTTCACTTGAATGTAAAATATGGCTTGTTACAACATTTTTGGTTTAGTTTCTTCCTTTTTTTTTTTTTTTTATTTTTTTGATGGCTCCATGACTTAAGGCGTGATTCTGTGAAAGCCACAATTTTAAGAGTTCTCTCTCTGTCTTCTGTGTTGCTCGAAAGATTCAGCAGTTTGGGCAGTAGACAGACATACTTGAAAACTGATTTAGAAGAAAAAAAGAGTGCAGAAAATGGAAATGTTTCTTAATCACATGAGTGTCTCCATCCAACTTGCCATGAGATCACATGCCTTCTTTCCTGATTCAGTATCTGAGCAATGTGTGAAGGTGGAAAGAAGCCACTAGATAAATGAACAGGTCATTGTGGTTATATTTTTAATTTACTTAAATACATCACGTAGAACCTAACACTACTGGATTGAGTTATGGCATAACAGGGTGATTAATATTAATGACCATTACTCTCTCCTTCCCAACGTTTTCCTTGACGTCTAAGGAAGATGTGCATGGAAACTTAGGTGTGGAAGCCTGTCTAGGGACAATCTTGTTTTCTTTCCAAGACTGTATTTTGTGTAAACAGAAATCATGACATACAGCTTAGGTTATTGAGAAAACAACTTCTGCTCCAAATGACTGCTTGGAGCATGAAAGTTAATGGGAACTAAAACTTGTAATCAAGCATTACCTAGGAATTGCTACGGATGTACAAACATGCATTTTTAGTGGAAAGTTTGAACTTGAAAGCCTTGAAAATTTAATTAAAAGAATCTTAAGATGCTATGAATATGCTTATAGTTCCCATGGAATTCTGAATCTATCAGTTTTCCTTTTTTATTTTTCTGATAACTTGAGCCAGTATGCACATTCCCTATATCATAACAGTTGCATATCCTATCATCTGTAATGTGCATATTTGTGCAATTTGCTATGAGGGAAGGAAGTGTTTTCATAATCAATTTTACAAATTAACTAGGAAGTATAGGTAATACAACATTCATATAAGCAGTTGTTGAAATTTTAGGGGACCATTAAAAATGTTTGTTCAAAGAAGGTAATTTATCCATTTTTGTCAGGGAGATAGATAGAACAGTCCTCTTTACTAAGAAATCTTTGAAAATGTTTAAAAAAAAAAAAAGAAAAAATTGTTACTTGAAGGCATAAACTAGAATTTATTTGTACTGTCTTTAGGAGGAGAAGTAACATGTTTTTAGTTCTTGATTTTTTTAATGTCTTTTGGCAAATTAATTTTCTTTTGTGCTTTTTCTTTCAGACTATTCACCACAATATATTTAATGTGTTTACACAAAAAAAACATCTCTCTGAGTGTTGGCAAGGTCTCAAGTTTCATGCTATGAATTACTTTTTCACTAACACTACTACCTACTACTATAATTGTGCATAAAAGAGAAAGGGAGGGAAAAAGCCTCACATATAACTAAACTAAGTGCAAAGTTGCTTAGACAGGGCCTCAGTTATGTGTCTGATAATTATAATGCAGTTGACTTCCATAAATAATAAAATTCATTAGATTAAAACAAATTATAAAATAAATAAGCAGAAATGCAAATAAGAGAAAAGTATGATAAAAATAATTACATAGAAACACAATGTTTAAAAGATTAGGTTGATGATGTGATATAAAGGACTAATATAAGATGGCAAAGACTGTGAGACTCTTCCACAATCTTTTTTTTTCAACCTAACCTTTTTAAATTTAAAAGGATTTTATATTTCTGTAATTGATTATATGAAATTACAGTAATTTCATGACTATAAGGCGCACCGGATTATAAGGTATACCTCTGGGAGTCAGCAAATTTCGCAACTTTGTACATTGTATAAGGCGCACTATAAGGTGCACTTTTTTTTTGCAGCGAAGATCCGTGCTGCGCGCAACAAAGTAACTAATTAGTAACAGAATCCCATGATCGTGGAGTTTACTGGCAGGTGCTCAACTTGCAAACATTTTTCACAGATTAGTGTAGCCTTTAAATGCAGCCCCAAGCATCCTCCCCATGTGCAGGCCCCGGAACTCCCGCCTGCCCTTGGCTGCCGCCTCGAGGTGGCCACGGCTCACACCTCGTGATTGCTGCGGTTCAGGGTGGCTCAGGGACGCCCGCGGCTAGTGGTGGCTCGGGGCTGCCTGCTCCCTCCCTCCCCATGCAACTCGGGCTGGCCGGGGGCTGCCCAGTCCCGCCCACCCTGCACGGCTCCTGCCGGCTGGGAGCTTCCCGGTTCTGCCCACCCTGTGCAGCTCCTGTTGGCTGGGGACTTCCCGGTCCCTCCCATCCCACATGGTTCCTGCTGGCCAGGGACTGTCTGGCCCCACCCACCCTGTGCAGCTCCTGCTGGCCGCACCCGCTCGCTCCTGCCCCCCCCCCCAGCGGCTCGGCTCATGGCTCACACTTCTGGGTTGGCAGATTTTGCAACTTTGTACATTATATAAGGCACACCGTACTATAAGGTGCACTTCCGGGTTTGGGCCAAAATTTTAGTCAAAAGGGTACGCCTTATAGTCATTAAATTACTGTAGCTTTAGTTGTCATGGTAAGTTTGCTTCCTTTTTCATAAGAAAATGTAGTGTCATTCAAGATTATATTCTGTCATTTTATTACATGTCAAATATGTCTTTGCTATATCACCAGATCAAAGAATTCTAAGTGACACTTTCTAATCAAGACTGTCAAGATGTTCCATTAGTAAACAGAAGCAGGAAACACTTGGGATAATGGTTCAATACATATTTTGCAGTTCTGAAGGAAGGACAAATCAGACTTTGTTCTTAAGTAGCAAGTCACTTTAAAGTTGCAAAATGAATATTTAGTGAAATCCTAAGACAATGTTTAAAACTAAAAATGCAATCATTTATCTGAACAGTGCATTTTATCAGACCTCTGTCCTGTTGCTAAACGTGTTTAGGCCGAATCTCTTCCCAAAAATTACTTAAAAGTAATAATTTGCACCCAGTACTTCAGCTAGTAGAGGAATCCTCCCATCCAGAGCTGGCTGCCAGAAAAGTAATTTTAACATAGCATTTAATCTTCATCAGAGTTTTAGTGCTTGTGAGAGATCCCTTGCTGAAAGAACTGAAGCTATGAATGAGGAAGAGAAGGAGTAAAATGTGGGCCTGTGGCATACAAATGTCTCCAGCAGAGTTTTTACTGTGCTACTTTTGAGAAGTGTCTCAAGGGGCCAAAAGAAGTGCACACGGCCCTGTGTTCAATTGCAGTGTTTTCTGACACTGCCATCTGGCTTTTGAGACATTCTGCAAAGCTGTTTTCAACCTCTTCTTATAGGTAGGGGTGGGCATTGGAAAAACTTGGGGAAACATACCATGGTATGTGATATTTATTATCTCTTTGGGAAAAAATTGGATCTACTGTGTTAGGATTCTTCAAATAGGTGGTTTTGAGATGAGTTTAAGAGAGATCTGTGCTTACCAAGCAGGGATGGTATGTAAAACAGGCATTTTTCTGCTCTGACTTTGGTCATCTGCCCAGCATTTCTGGATGTTTGACAACCCAGAGAGTGTGTGAGGTCCACATGGGCTTGTGGATCTCTGACAGAGCCATTGTTAGATTACTTTATGCAGTTCATGGAAACTGTGAATGAGCAATAGGTATATCAAAATAGAAGACTGAATATGGCCTCTTAGTCTTCTATTTTGAGACTAAAACCTATTGGGTAAATTTTCCTTTACAAAAAATTAATTACTGTGAGGATCGACACAGAGGTCTTGAAAAAGACTTCCACCAAATAATCTTCAATATAAACTTCCCTTAATCTTTGCATGCCCTCATGAAACTTATACAACTGGGAAGATTGGCACTAGTACAAAAACTAAGAAAGGTATTCTAAAAGGGAAGGGTATAGTAAGTTATGCAAACTGAGAACAATCCTTATACGGGAAGGAAAATGTTTTTATATTAATGAGAAAAATTATCCAGCAGTTACTAGAGACAGTCCTCAAGGTTGAGTCAGTGGACAAAGATTAGTTCATGTTTTCCCTAATATTCAGAATAAAAGATAAGGATGGTCTAAAGTGATGTCTTGGCTGCACAAATCTGGAAGGCATCATAATGTAAAGCTTTGGAAAAATCATAGAAAAAGTTGGATTATTTCAAAACTCTGCAGAGAAATCAAGTCCTCCTTAGGCTTAACTTTTGTTTCCTTATTCAGACACATCTATTATACAACTAAATCAGATATATTTTACTTTGACTTCCTTCTACTTAATTATTTCTGCAAATTACAGTAATTTCACGAGTCTAAGGTGCACTGAGGAATAAGACACACTTCCAGGTGTCGGCAAACTTCCGAACTCTGTCCATATATAAGGCACACCTGAGTATAAGATACACTTTCGTTCACAGCGAGGATGCTCGTGCAGCAAAGTAACCAATTTGTAACAATCACGTGATCACGGGTTTTACTGGCAGGTGCTCAGTTCGCGAGCTCTGCTCCCCCCACGGCACCCACTTTCCTCTGTGCTGCTGGCAGGAGTCTACTCTCCCTGCCGTGCAACAGAGTAACCAATTTGTAACAATCGCGCGATAGTGGGTTTTACTGGCAGGTGCTCAATTCGCGAGCTCGGCTTGACCTGCAGCTCACACTTCTAGGTTGGCAAATTTCTGAACTTTGTAGATATATAAGGCACTCAGGAGTATAAGGCGCACTTCCAGGTTAGGACCAAAATTTTAGTCAAAAGGGAGCGCCTTATACACGTGAAATTACTGTAATTAAGATTCAGAACAAGGAATGACCCCGCATGAATGTTGATAGGAAGCACGTCTGGAATATATTATAAATCTTTTTCTCTCCTGAAAGTCTTTCATTTTGTGCATATTAAGTATTTGTATAGAAATCTATTAGGAACATATTTTTTTTTCCTCAGTTTTGTCCTAAAAATATGCAGAGACTGGCTTTAGAGTTGTTAACCTATGTTGTCCTCTTTTTCCAAAACTGAGTATTTAATTGCCCTATAATGGCCTTTAATAGACAAGGAAAATAATAGGTCTCTTTCTTTAGAAACATGCATGTTTCTCTTACTTTTAGATTTTTTGTTAACCAAATCAGTCTTTTAAATGATTGAAATATTTTATGATCCAGGGCTCAATTTTCCAACTGTTGACTGACAATATTGGGAACATGGCAATCAGATTTTGGCCCTCCGTTATTAAAAATATCTTACAAAGAGGCCTAAAGATTGATGTGATGTCAGTAAATATGATAATAATATGAAGAGATTCTTAGCTGTAAACACTTTTAGTTATAGTTTCCATACAATACATTGCCTTGTGTTCTAGGAAAGCCACTTGTATGGTATTTATAAAGGCAGGAAAAACAACTTGCCTTGAGAAACACTAAATCTGTCAATTTTATATTAAGGAAAAATAAGCTTAAGACCATGATCTCTGACAGCAGGGAACAAGAATTACTCCTACATACCCCTGGCTACTGTGTTTACCAGCTCACTGCTTTCAGAAGAAATAATGCACCAATTATAACAGCACCAATTCAACCAAATCACCATAAACCAAACTCTTAACTTCTTAATTTTAGCCCCTAGGTTCCTGCTCTTAATATTATAATGATGAGATTACAATACAAGGGTTTAGAAAGTACAACGGGTATCAAAGTGCAAAATTTACCCAATTAGGCACAGTCAGATCTTGTCCACAACCTTGCCTTTTTCTTCCACCATGCTCTGTTTTCTTGTGTACATTTGTGAAAGCCATGGAGTATCCCTACCAGTTTTTCAGTTCTGTGGAATGGAGCTCCTAGCACAGAGCTGAGAAGTAGTTGATCTGCCAGCTATGAGACTGGACATTTACACCTAATATTAATGAAATTTTCCAAATTTCAAACAAATTTGTCATGCATGACATTGCCAAAGTTGTTCTCTTCTAGTCCCAGCAAGACTTATGTTTCAGTGGTTCATGAAATGACTACTTCAGCAATGGAGCTGCACTTACGACTTGAAAATCACAGTATCTGCTGGTATTTTATAGATGTTCTCTGAAAGATAAAAGGCATTATTTAGCCCTTTTAGCTGTCAAAAACCTGAGTGATCCTCCAGCACATTTGCTGGTCATAGGGAAGACCTACAGAAAGGTGTTTTAGATATGATTTCTGTATCAATGGTCTTACTGACTTAAGCAAAGCTGGCAGCAAAATCTGACTTAATTCTGATGTTGAGGTGGGGGACTTTAGTGGTTAATGAGCCCATCTCATTCTGTTCAGGAATCTCTAAAACATGCACTATATCCATTCATTTTTTTCTCCCACCCATACTCCCATTGAAGCTGCCATAAAACCTGCAACAACTCCCTTTGTTTAGCTGCCTGTGTTGGGAAATATTTCTTCACATCGTATGTGGTTACTGTACACGTACACATTGTGGAAGTGCAGTTTTCCTGAATGGCTCCTCCTTCACAGAGCTCGCCAGAATAGTTCAAGGTTATTCACTCTATTGTGATGATTTTTTTGTTCTCTGGTGTCTACATACTATACAAGAAAAAGAATTTTTTCTGTTAGATTTAGAAGATTTCTCACTGTTTTTAATACTTGTGAGTTTGAGATCAGTGATTTGTGTCTTTGATGACTGCTGAGAGAAGGACTTTCTTTGCTGCTGGTCCTAGACTTGCATAATAGCATGGAAGCAAAAGATAAATAAATCAAAAAATAATGTTAAGAGAGTCAAAACCTCATGCAAACTCCCCCTCTCCAAACCCCATAATCCCCAAACGAAATGAAGAATACTCTGAAACAAACAAACCCCAAAAATCCAACTGACTACCACCACCCACCTAAAGAATGAATTCCTAGGAATGAGACTTCTAAAGTCTTGGCCTACATCCAGCTGGATGTTGGTGCACACGAGGTGGGCTAGCAGCTCAGTTTTTAACAAGGGAGTTCTGCCTATTCCCTTGTGCAAAGGCACATCAGTCCAATTCACCTGTGCATTGTGCATGAAGATGGGCTGCACATGCCAGAATGTTTAGGTGATTTTTTTGTCAGAAAGCAAATTGGAGTGTAAGGAAAATGGGTTTGCTACCATCTGACTCCTATTTACTCATGTGGCCATTGGTGAATGTTTTCTTGTTTCTGGTAACAGTTTACCTGTGGCATGCACACAGTGCGCCTGGAAACCGATGGGCACATACATTAGACATCTTTCCTAGCTGTACATTCATCTGGGTATGTCTTAAGGATTTTTTTTTAAAACAGATGAAGTGCATTACACTCCAATTCCCTGGTAAAATAGCAGATAAATTCTGCCTAATGCTAGCATTAGTCAT
>NC_046221.1:62795185-62860185 GCF_009819885.2 Catharus ustulatus | reverse complement strand
TATATGCTTAATGGCTTTTCTAAACAGACATTTACTGTTACCACCATTACAAGACATTTAAATAGATGAGATGATTCACAGGACTGAAGTTAAGTTCTAAGATGTCATTCATGTGCTTATACTTATTACGTCCTTAAGCAATTTTATATTTGATGAATTTTAATATCGTCACCAAAATTTCAGAAGAATCAGTTGTGTAACATGGATAGATTAAAGATTTGACCAAATACACTTATAATGGCTTTAATTTATTACACAAATATTGACTAAGGCACTAGACTAGCAAAGCAACCTGAATTCGAGGGCTTTATTTTAAGGTATAAAATGCCATGTGGAGTTCATATAGTGCAGATACACAGTTAAATACAGTTTTGTAATTGCTTTACGTTGACATTAGGTGGGACTCAAAGATCTCACTGTTTGTGCTGAAGATGTGTTACTAAGTTGTTATGAAGGGACCATGAACACTAAAAAAACCTTCTGTTAGGAATGCAACTATGTGAATATCTTGGAAGGCTTTGAGAAAAGCTTGTTAGTCTAACATTGATTTGCCTGGGATTTGCTGTGACTGAGTAAGAAAATGTTGAAGCATTCTCTCATATGTCATCAACAATAGTGAAAATGAGATTTGTAGTATGATAAAGCTTTATAAGTCTCCCCAGCTCACTTAAAAATTATTAATCATCTCCAGACGCAGGCCTCTAGTCTAGGAGTCTTATTTTTGGAGAATGAAATTGAAGACTGACTGCAAATTTTGCAGCCCTGTCTTGATTTCACATGGGAAGGTGCCTGACTTGATGACTGATACAACTGTCCTTGGGCAGGAGAGAAGACTTCTCCTACAATTAGGACATGTCCTGTTGATGGAGTGAGGTAGCATGTACCATTTCCATTTATATGTGCTTGCATGCACATTTTCCCTAAGGTAACATTTCCTATTATTTTTGGGGATCATAAAACTTCTTCATGTAGGTAAGTATATTTATTTCAATCTATAAATAAAGCTAAGATTGCTGGCCAAAACTCCAATTGCTCTTTGCAAAAGTAAAATAATAATAAAGTAAATTAAATGGTTTCATGATTTATTCCCATCATATATAATTTCTATAAATCCACATTTATGACTATAAATTTGAACTGACAGATCCTTTGTAGATTAAATAAGGCTCAAGAGTTGCAGGAAACTGCTCCTATTCATCTGTCACCTTTTATCCCCTCAAGTTGCATTGAGTCTTACCACCCTGTCTTCTTGAAAGTTTACTTTATTGCCCTGCCTTCTACATCCTCACCCAACATTTTTCATTTAACTTTCCTTTCTGCTCTGTCTCCAGGCTTCAAACTTCCCATGTTCTTTTCAAACCAAATTCTGTCATTCTTTTAATATATGCCTTTAATCTGAGGCTCTGGAATTTTACGGAAGCTCAGGACAGGAAGAGGTGAAATAATTCAGTCCATTTATTTGGTGGCAAGAAGATGACAAGAAGGAGTCAGTTGGGTCTATAAGAGATTGGTCCTTTTAAGCCTGAAGGTGACCACAAAAGGATGGGGATCCCAGGGCATCAGAGATGCAGATCTACAGCAATGTGGCTTTAAACAAGTTGGATATTTTTCTTATAATATGTATATAAGCAAGGTGCAGTTTAGGAGCATTGGAGTCCAGGAAGACTGCATTTTCTGTACACTGACCAGAAAGAAGTGGTGGCCTGGAGGAAAGGAAAGAAGTATGTGATTTCAAGGAAATTACTCTTCTAGATTTCTCAGTTTTCTTTTCTTCCAAAGATGACATCTTCATAAATTCTAAAGATGTGTTGCCGAATGAGTGTGTTCTGTCATGGAAATAGTAACGCGGGGTACTTGATAACTCTAGGAAGCTTTTTCTTCCTTGTCCTTTTTTTTTTTTTCATATAAACAATGATGTAAGAAGCTGTCTCTCACCAACTTAATATGCAAGAGATTCTGAGGTTGATATCAAAATAATTTTCTCCAGTGAGTGGTGTAATCTTTCAGTTATTAGTGTCATCTATTATACTACAACTAGAACCATCCTATTCAATAAATTGAATTTGTCTAATCTAAACTGTCCAGCCCTGTAATTCTGATCAATTGTTATCATTTGGCAAGAGTGTGAACATGCATTTTCTTTAGCATTGTCTTACATTTGCACAAAGCTGAGTGACTATTAGGTCTATTAATAGTCCTTAAACATGCAGACATAAGAAGGTTATGAACCCTGAATTCTTGCTATTGCTACTTTGACTCTCTGTGGAGAATCTAAGTTTAGAACTTCCTGAATTTCTTGGTATAAAAGCAGAATATTTTTCCCACCAAATTAAACCTCTTCTGATAGACTGGATTATTTTGCCTTACAGTATGAGCCAAGTGCTCACACAGCTTGTGAGCATTCATCCAACAAACTTTTTTCAAATGAGAGATTTTTCAGGAGCTGTCACATTCTCAGTGTACACTGGATGTGCTGATCTTTGTCAACTGAAAGCAAAATCACTGAATAGTCTGTAATGGATGGTACCCATAAGGATCATCAAGTCCAGCTCTTAACTGAATGGCCCATACAGAGGTTGAACCCATGACCTTGGTGATATTAGCACCATGCTCTGACCGACTGAGCTAAGCTAGGTGTCAATGGATCAATTTTAAACACTTCCAAGTAAAAGAGTACTCACTGTTGGAATCACACAGCCACAACTCTGCAGTTTCCAGTCTTGAGGTACCTCTTACAGTTCATACTGGCTAGATGTGGTGTTTTCGCTGCTTTCTGCTTGCCATGCTCATAACCCAAAGTGTAAACCCCATCGTTAGTCACTGGAAGACTATCCATATACATATACACATATGCATATCCGCTATATACCTATCCATACAGCATGTTGAAAGCTTCTCAAATTGAGTCTTGTATCTACCTTAAGGAAAATTGGGTATTTGTGCTGTATCTCAGATAGGACAGTGTCCAGGCTTGAAAGGTAAAGTGGACTCTGTTCCTCATTCCCGGGCTTTGGGTAGCGTTACAAAAGCTCTTTCATACATCTGTCAGTTGTAATGATGAAATTTGCAATGATCTTTTGGGACCCATTTGTGGGAAGATATAAAAATGGAGATGCATTTTTATTAGTTACAATTGTGTAGAACAAAGGGGAGCTGCTTTTTGTTTCTTTGCTTCCTGCCCCCTCCCTCCCACATCTTAACAACCTCTACAGTGCCTGCTTCCTTTACTTTCTTTCACCTTCTCCTTATGTACACACATTTATCCCCTGGTTGAGTTTCTGTATGCCAGTGTGCAAACTAGAATGAACCTTCTCTGCCTAAATTTAACTAACCTGAAAACAGGAGTTCTTAATGGGAGTGCTGACACAACCTTAACTAAAGCAACGTGAACACATTGCTATAATTTATAGTGTCAGTCTATATTCCAAACAGTTTCTCTATATACTGTGTGCTCCACTCAAACAGGAGAGGAAGGCACTGCAGTGAATTATTGTGTAATTAATCATTTGACCATGAGGGACTCATTTACTAATTAAAAACGTAAAAAGAGTAAATTGAAATAACCAGTGACTACTAAATCATGTCTTTTGACATGTCAGCAGCATTGTAATATATCATAATGTATCAGTCAGAGACATCCAGATCCTACATATTCTGTTACCTTTTACTTCAGAGCTGCCAAAATCATTCATTATACTTCCAGTGCAGTTCCTAGTGTCATTCATACAAGCACCACAGTGTGGTAAATTGAGATACGAGATACCACTCAGGCTGATGTATGTGCACAGTAAGAGTCAGAAGTGTGGGATTCTCTGTTCTGCTGACTGAGCTGACTGTCTCTGAGCATGTCATAGCAGCACAACTCTTCGGTGATCTCTGGGAAATGAAACTGTGGCTTAGACGACTTGATTTTGGGTCTGTCTAGATATTTCTGTCTCTGGAGTATTTAGGGCAGATGGAAGAGACCCATGCCTTAGCTACAGCTGTGTTCATGCTTTGGTATGCCTGCACAGACCTACCTTCACTGGTAGATTACAGAGCCTTAAGGTGTCTGTGGAACTGTGGATTGAAGGATTTGACATATTGCGATGTTGGTGCTGAGGAGCATCATCTGTGGGGTCGTTTACAAGAGCTGGTAGGACACCTGAGCCAGAGAAATCTTAAACCATCACAAATTACTCTGCACTCCCAAGTGTGGTTATTGAGGATCAGATCTGCACAGACATTATGTGTTGTGACTTTTTAATCCACCAAAACATTTGGCAAGAATTCAATTTATAGGTTTTTAAGTAGTGGTGGAAATTTCTGGGCTGTTTTGTTTTGCAATGAGGTGAAGGAGGGAAGATATAATTTCCAATTATTGGTCTTAACTTAAAAAGTTCTGCATTTTTAATTTTTTATTCCAAAGCTGTGTTTACCTTGTGTGGGTAAAAGATGGAGATGCAACTATGGCTCCAGAAAGGCTGGTAGAGATGTTAGAAGTACAGCTCTCATTTGGAAAACAGCTTAACAAAGTCACAACTTTTATTTTCTCAGATTTGGTCTGTGTTTAGTGGGAAACTAATCTACATCCCGTACTAGTGGAAAGATTTTTTAGTATCATTTTATGTAAAATCATCTGAGGGAATAGAGCTGGAGTCTCTTTTCTTTAAAATAATATTGAATTTATTTGCTTAGCTTTAGTTTGAGTGGATCAATTCCTGCATTTGCATACTGATCCATTGAAGAAAATAGATAGGGCTTATAAGTAGTGTGGTTTGCGAGTTCTCTATTGACATTGGAATACAAATGAAAAATATAACATGACAGTTTAGCTTTCATGTTCCAAGCTGAGCTTCCAGACTTGTAGCAGGGATTTTTATTTTGTTAAATGGAGAGACAGATTGAGTTCTGGAAGTGATTGTGTGACAATAAGTGTGTAGCCTTATGATGATGTTTCCCTTAAAACATTTTATTTCAGTAAATGCTCAGTATCCTGGGTATTTAATGATATTAGAGATTCCATGTATTAAAGTTTTCATGCAAAACCTGCTGATTCTTTCCTAAGCTGGGGTCTTTTGCATACTAGAATTTTAAATAATATTTTGTTCTTGAGCCTTTAATTCATCAATTTATACTGATCTTGAAAGTAGAAGGCAAAGAAACTATATTTTTGCAGCTGGATATTAGAAAACAAGTAATGTTTTTTTATTGAGTGGATAACTGTAATAGACTTTGATCTGAAGAGAACCTGAAATGGAAAAAAACCCCATCAATTATTTGTTAGTCCTTAAAATTATGAGGGGGAAAAATATGTTGCAGGGAGAGAAGTTTAATCTGTTTCACCACTACAGCATGATAAATAGTTCTCTTTAGAAGAATCTATGAGTACACAAAAATATTGACTGATCATGCATATTTTTTTATATATTTGAAGACAATCTTGACATTACTATGGAAAATACTGTGATGTTTAACTTTTAATTCCCAAGGTTTCATGCTTAGAGTCTGGAATAGTGGTTTATGTCAGCAAACATGTTGTTTAATAGTTATCTGCTCTCTCCACTTGTCTTCAAATATTGTGATTTAGATAGAACCATAATGCACAAGAGCAACTTGTCCCCAGAGCATTATTCAGAATATAAATTAAGTGATATTATAACAGAGCCCTCACTTAGCTCAGCATAATGAATATGAAACATCATGTACTAGTGACCAAGGTCATGGTATGAGAATGAATTACTCTATTAACTTCTCTTTTAAGTAGCATTAGAGATAATAAATGAAGAGATTTAATGGGATTCTGATAATATTATTCATGTAAAAGTAGCATACTTTATCTTGCTAAAACAATTAAGATCTGTTTTGAAGATATTTTACACTTTGGAAATATGATGCTTAGAAGTGTTTACTGCATGTTGCAGAATGCATCAGCATTAGCCAGTAATGCAGATAATCTGATAAAAATCAAAAAGCTGATTTGTATACCATGCTAATTCAGGATCATCTCTTTGGCCCTAGGTACTGTCCAAATGCTCCATAAGATTATGGCAGGCTTTAGTGATATTAGATTAAATTCAGTTCTTTTACTTATAACTATTTTTTTTTCACAAAAGAAAATTACATCCATCATTCTTTATAAACCCTCCTTAGCTGCCTGCTAAGTAGTATAAAATATAGTATTTTAAGCCTGGTATATTACTTTTTTTTTTTTTTTATCCAGACATAGATAAGCCTCCTCTGTCAGTTTTACAGTATATTATTTCAGGGATAGAAAGTTTTGTTATTATTGTGATACCTCTGTTTCTGAATCATAAAGAGACTTAGTAATTTGCCATGTGTTCCATAACACACTCACATGTGTTTGAGGAAGATGTAAGAGCAGCTGATAAGAGATTACTCTTCTGTTTGCAAATGATCCCGGTGCATGGAAACTTAATGCCCTACTTGGTTTTCCAGGGTTTGTTTTTCTTTTTATGGGGTTTTTTTTGTGGGTGCTGTTTTTGTTTGGGGGGCTTGGGGCAGAAGAGTGTGTTTGAGTTTTTGTTTGGTTTGAGTTTATTTTTTCACTTCCAAAATATTTTTCATTAGTTATATATATTGCTATTTAAAAAAAAATTATATGAGAATAAAATAAAGATAGAAAACTATGATTTTTTTGGGGTGAAATTTGCTCTTAATATATAGCATGAATCATTAAGAAATCTTAGCACAACATGAGTGTGGACAATAGTATTATGTCATGGACTGTTCAACTGTGCTCCCAATCCAAAGTACCCTCAGGATTTTTACAGGAAAATGGATTTTTTAAGGAAAAGAATTGTTCAGTTTGGTGTACCATAGGACTATTACTCTGCTTGTGAGCACACACTTTTGGACAGCCCAGACACCAGTACCTAACCTGATCCTGCTTCCAGAGAAATACAGAGCATAAAGTTGAGACCACCCTTTCTTGTTTGTGGGAGAAATGTGGACATCGAAATTTTCTGCTCTGCTTGTTCCTTTCAATAATATCTCCATCTGTACAGAATTCTTGCTGAACTTCCCATAACCTTCTTCTGACATCAGGAGAAATACTATAATTTAGCTTTTTTCAATAAGAGAACTAAGGACAAAATTCCTGCCCACTGTGATTTAATGCACAGGCAATCCAAACTTAGAAAACTCTTTAGGGTATTCCATATGGTTGCTACTGGCACTTTTGGAAGGATTTTAAGGTATATGCTCTCCTGAGATCTCACAACAATAGTTAAATGCCCCAACCTTTAAATTTACCAACTGTGCGCCTTTTTATCTTGGGCAAGGACTTTTTGTGTGTCATTGCACTGAAAACCTAATTCAGATTATATGAGATGCCTGAGAATGTTTCCACTTTGCATTTTGGTGAGGTAGTACAAGAACAGGTTCACCCATGTGCGCTGTTGGGAATATCTGCTGTCCAGTCAGCTGTTTCCCTACACAGCACATCCCCTGATGAAGGGTAGTAGGATAACCATTTCAGCTCTATTAAGTTTCAAGAGATAGTTTGGTGCATTTATTGCATTTCAAGTTGCAGAAAAATTCAGTCGTCTCAGACTCTTGTCAAAAGCAGAGTGCCCTGGGGAAAATGAGCCATTGTAATTAAGACTGTAACATATCTCTTCAAAGCACAAGGTAGAGCCAGGTAAATGAGCATCCTTGTGCTATTAATACCAGCTTCTTAATTATGCTTAACGTGACCAAATCAGCTTGATCCAGCATCACTTTTGCAAGTGTAAATAGACCTAAAGTTTCAAGGGTAAGATCATGTTCCACCTCAACTTACAAAATGTATATGCATGTGACTGGAGCAGATTGAAATATATTTAATAAGCCGAGGGACATGTGTCCAAAGGATTGGTGGAAAGGGAATTAAAGTATTAGTTTCTCATATTTTATGATTAATGTTCTCCTTTGCATAAGACCCACAAGTCTAGCTAAGATCATGAAAGGCACGTTGGGTTAAATCTTTCTTTGCTATAAAGTATTGTCATTATATCTCCGCTAACTCTAACAAAATCCCTAATATCAATGCATGCCTGGAGCCAAAATAGGTCAGCTCATGGGCTATTGCATTATATTTTATTATTTAAACTTTAAGTGATTAGTTTAGCACTTAAAAGCTTTGGAAAGAATTAGGTTACTGTTCTTCTCTTTATCCATAAGCAAACTGACATGCAGATGGACACTGAGAAGACTTACTCCATCTTTTCTCTCAAGGCTTTTCCCAAAAGTTAAGGGTTGTCATTTTATCCCATCTGTTGATTTCAGCACATTGTGAAAAATAAACCTGCAATGAGGTTTATGTTCTGATTTTGAAGAGAAGGCCATCTTTTGCCTGAAGTCTCAGAAAAGACTTTAAAAACATGCACTAAGTAAGGGAGAGAGGTAAAAAGCTCCTAATTTTGTCCAGATCTGGATTTGGGTAACAGAAAGCAAATGGCAAGTAACCTGGCTCCAGCAAAGTCAGAAGGATTTTATTCATTAGGGAAGGGCTTTTTTGGTTGTATATACAAGGAACACTTAAGAAATAAGTGGATATGATTTGATTAATTACAAGCTCTGTTACTTTCTGATTTCTTTTGTTTATGCTCATAAAACACAGAAAATGTTGGGATTGAATTATAAGGTATGCTATATAGTTAGTTCATTGTTAGGGAGGCCTATTCTGTGAGATAATTTTCCAGGGGTTCCACTGACATTCACAGTTCTTTAATTTGTTAGATTTTCTTTCAGGGCTTCATTTTTATTTATGCATCAAAATAGATGATGAGTCTATTGTCTGATAGAGGTGTACAGGATTTTAAAGACACATCTCATGGGAGGTTAAGTTCACAGCTGAACTTTATGCCCACCACTGCACTGATGACAGAGTCGCACATGATCAGAACCCTTACTCACCACACCAGGGGTCAGGAACCTGATGTGGGCTCACAGCACAAGTGAGGAAAATGTAGAGGTACAGGGCTTTTCCTTTTAGGAATTATTAAAATAGCTATAGTCTTTGAAGAGTAACACCTTGCTGGTTTAATTCTCTTTTCCTTAAACATAGTGCTTGGCATTTATTAATCAATCTGTGTCTTATGTGTTATAGAAATAGGTTGTGAAAGTAGGTAGAAAAACTGGTGGAGTTTTGAAAACCATTTGGACTGAAACTGGTATGTTCAAGGCATTTTACAGAAAATAGCCACAGAATTAAATTCTTGGGAAGAACACCAGCCGCTTTAATATAACAGGAAGCAAGAGCCTGCTTTGTCTTAGTCTCTTTTGGGTCAGTGATTAAACCCATTTGAAGACCCTGAATTGAACAGAGATGTGCAGAAAAACAGTCATTTGGAACTTTCAGTTGCATAAGGGAAATAATAAAATTCATCATAGAGACAGGATTTAATACTTCTTATCTTCATGTTTTCATGCTGTTGCAGCATTTAATTTTAATAGTGAAAATGTTCAAATTCTTTAAAAGATCAACTCAGAAAATAGGAGAATGTTGCCTTTATTTTTGGTTTACTTATAAATAGAGAGTATGGAGAGCATATAAAAGTGGGGATTTCTATTCCTTTGATTTTTAATACGTAGACAATAGGAAGACAATATTTTGTTAAATTCTTAATTTTCTCATTCCTTTTGTTTTCATGGCCCTGGTTATCAATATCAGGATAGTAATTTATTCCTGATCGTGTATCTCGATAGCCTCATTGCACCTTCCTTGGATGCAAACTAGATACTACTTAAGAAATAATAAGGTCCTATTTAGTTATGCATCATGAGGGAATAAATAAGGAGTGACTTCTATCTTTACTGAAATATACTTTTCTATAATCCATTTCCTATTTTCCTAAGTCTCATCTGACCACTTATTTCTTGACAAACATGTAAAATAACTGTTTTAAAATACTTTTTTTAGTCATGAGGAAATGTGGAAATACTTTCTTTTTATATCCTAGTTAGAAACAATTTTGGTGGATAAGTAAACCCAGATAATGCTAGTAACTTCTAGCTACACTTGATCTATAGCTCTCATTGAGTCAAGTCTGAAGAAAAATGGTTCAATACCTTAAAAGTAATTAAGACCTTTATCTGAAAAACAGTTATATATGTGCTTAATTTAATGAATGTAAATAATCCAATTGACTCAAATGGGAATATTCATAAGCATTAAGTTAGGAACAATTTGCAGGATCAGGAAGTAAAATCATCCATTTTGTGCCAAGTGTTGTATAAATTTTCTGTGGGTTTCCCATGTGTTTTGAGGACATAGAATAGGTTTTCTGTACACTAGGAAGATCTTAAATCCAGGCTATTCAATTTGGCATCTGCCATTTTCTCTGATTGTGGTGAACCGAAGCATGTGAAATGTGTGGACCATTCTAAATCCTTGCTTTGATATGTGAAAATGTAAGCTCGGGCTGTGTCAAACCCTGACTGTATTCCAAGATGAACTTTTGGACTTTGTCTAATCTATAGAAGTTTTGCTATTGACGATATGGCCTTATTTTCTCTCCGGGCTTCCTGCTTCAATACACTATCAGCTGTGGAGCTTTCCTTCCTTATTATGTAGAAAGAATGGGAAAAGATACTTACATCTGTAATCCTTACTTCTTACACTCATATCACATATGAATTCTGTGTTTCAAACTCTTAGTTGTATGCTCATTTTATATTTTTTTTTCTTTTTCTGAAACAGCCTAAAATTTAATAGCTTTTATGGATTTATATAATAGAAAAATTAGAAAATACAAGCACACAATTCAATGATAGGAAAGATTCCTTACACCTTTTCTTAATTGCTATAAACTTGCAAATTGAATTAAATTGTTTTGTTTGTTTCATGCATAATTGACAAGGTGACAATTAACTACATGGTACATTGTCCTTTGCCTCAGGTATATAACACTAAATTTGTGTGCTGAGAAAATAAAACGAATTAAATGGTGTTCCAGAACTCAAAGAATCAAAGCCAACAAAAAATTGATTACTTTGAACAGCTTCAGCTCTTTCATTTGTATCTGCTCCTACTTGTTAGCCTAGGCACCTGCATTTAGTACTAGTTAGTCTACTTGATTTCTCTGTAGTATTTTGTAAATGAGTCTTCATATTGGACACTAAATAAATAACAAACCTGTATAGGTATTAGAAATCACATCGTAGAAATATCTAAAACACCCAGGAAAATTACAAAGTTGAGTTGGAATGAGAGTCTTACCTTTTTTTTTTTTTATGGCCTTCCTTTGGATAACCATATATCTCTTTCTACACCTAAATTGCAAACTGTCTCTCTTTCTATAAATGAGGGAATTGAAACAAATGGAATCTTGGGGGAAAATTGTTGAAAATTAAATTTAAAATATCCTCATTAGAGTCTACATCAAAATTTCTACAAGTATGGCTGATAAAGAGGCAGATATACGACATGTATAGCAGGGGACCAAAATATGAAAATTAAGAAATTGAAAAGCTAATATCCTTAATTTTTTTTATATAAGATTAAGTTGCAATAAGATAATCAAAATTATTACATAAAATGTGTGATCCCAGGAGAATACACAAAACCCTGATGTCTATCATCATTGATTTGAGTGTTGAGATGTGTCAAGGAGAGACAAGGTCGTGAAGCCAAAGCAATAAGGCAACATGCATAGTTAAAGATTTAGAGCAGGCTTGGCTGTTATTTTCTTGATATTTCTATTAAGAATGGCAAGCACATCACAACAATTGCTGTCAGTCATAACATTCTTTGCATTCCATCCTTATTTTTAATGCATTTTTTTTTCTTGCATGAAACAAAACCGGGTATGTTTTCTTTAGGAAAGCAAAGAATGCACCTGGAAGATTACTTCTTTATCTAATGGAATTTTTTAATCTCTAAATTTTGGGCTATGCCCATTTGATCTGATGTAAGTTTCATCTTCTCTTTTAGTTTACATGGTCAAACTGTGTTCCTTGCATTAGAGTTGCTGGGAGCACTGAGGTATTCACCTTTTATCCTAAGGAAAGGTAAAGAGATTGGATGTTTGGCTAAAAAAATATACATCTGGAAGTAAAAAAAAATAGTACTCCTTTCTCTTTAGAGGGTAAACAACATGTGGGTGAAAAGTAAATTGATTGTGTAGCAAATACAAACATTTTGTCTTTCCCCCAGAAATTCCAGGTTTGGAGATGTAATTGAAATTTGTAGGGTTTCAAGGCATTGTCCTTGTGGCCTCATTTGTAGCACTGGCTGTCTGCAGAGTACAGATTTAACAAAGGTCTTTTCCATGGTGTAGCTTCCTGTTGGCAAAGGTAGGCACAAAGGAGAAGAAAAGCCTTCAGCTTCTTCAGCAGAATGTAAATACAACCATGGGCTCTGCGTGTCTTAGCTGCATGTCTGCAGGAGAATAAATTCTCTAAAATCTGTCTTTCAGCCCTTCCTGGATTAATAAAGTGACAACCATAATTTCAATCATGATACTTTATCTGGAAATAAATGAAGCAATTTTTGTTATTTTGACACAACAAATAAAACTTTAGATCTTTATTTTAATGCAACTCTTTCCTGCATCAGTTGTACCATTACAATTAGCCAAACTTGTAAATTATAGTAATTCCCTGTCCTAGTATGTTGACGGAGACAGACAACTATATGAAAGGATGTACCTATTTCAGGTAGTACATACATACTTGCACTTAAAGGCACTTCAAGGAATACTTCAGGCAAAACCTAGAACCTTTCTAAACATTGCTATCATTTTTTAAATGTATGGTTAGTTTCCCTATTTTTCCTCTTAATATCAAAACTTGATTCCACAGTTATGAGAATAAAAGAGAATAAGTTCTCCATGTCCTTTGCTAAGTAGAAAATTAATATACTTTATTGTAGATGAATAAAACTGGTGTTCTCCAAGCATTCAGACAGTAAAACATCAATGAAAGTGCTAGTGTTTGTGGGAGATCACTCACAACTCCCTCAAATTTAAAAGTCTAATAAACCATGGAAGGAGATATAATTTTTCTGCTAATATTCTGAAAAATAGTAATTTTCTTAAATACTTCCATTGCGCTATTATTTTTCTGAAATAATAATACCCAAGTAAAATACAGACTCAGTTGTAAATAAAAATTATGCTTACTTTGGTTGTGTTGAAATATTTCCTTTTGAGTTTTTTTAATGTTGAATTTAAATATAAAAACCCTCATGATACCTTTTGATTTAATTAACCTGAAAAATTTCCAAATTTTGAGTTCCTGTCACCATTTTAATTACAAATAGAAATTTGAAATATTTTTCTCTTTTTAAACTATAGACTACATATTCAAATAAAGCTCATATTATTCTAATTCTTTTTAAAATGACACTAAAGTTAAGTCACATAAAGAAGAAGAAAGCTCCAGTGAAAAATAAAATAATAATTCTGAAGAGAAATTAGTAATTTCTACATTATTCCAAAATCTGCAGCCTGGTATTTAAAATAAAGTAACTTAAAAAAAAAAACAAAAACAAACAAAAAATCCACCAAAACTCTCATAATCTTCATCTATCTAATAATTTACTTCATCTTCTTAAAGACAAACCAATAGAGAATTCAAGTAATTTGCAGCTTGTCAGTAGCAGCACTTCTTTTATGGAAATATTATTTAATACCCTTTATTTCCAGTTAACAACAACAAGAAGAAATTACTGACCTCTTCTGACTCTTGAATATTTTTTGCATTTTCCCTTCTTGATGGCATAAAAGTTCCATTTTCAGAATAAAGAAAATAAACTTGCATTGTAGTCCTTCATTAGCTATTAGTTTACTGGGAATTGCAATTGGAAGGGCTTTGATTCTGTTTGGTAGATTTTGAAATTATCAGGAGAGTAATACAGACTGATAATTAAAAAATGCTTTTATGGTTTATCCTCTTTTGTTATGCATGCTCCTCCACATTTTCCTGATGCTTATTTGTTTTCAAATGAAACTGATATTTTCATCTCCAACCTTGTAAAAGATAAGATAGCATGTTCTGGAAAGCAGGGAACATAAAGACACTCTTGCCTGAAGTGGGAGAAAAAACAGTTAATTTCAATCCTGATGACAGTTTCTCGGTGAACAATAGTCTCCCAGAATTGACATGAAGAAGTAATGAATGAATGAAAGGAGAACTGAGTCACAGATGCACTTTGCAATCACTTTAGAACATCTACACTCTTCCAGCCAAAATACTATTAATACGTGTGTCAGCACAGTGAGTGAATCTCATAGTGTGAATGCATTGGAACAGTTCAGGAAAGAAAATGAAGAATATCCTCAGGGACAGACTTTTCTTTTTCTCTGAGAGACTCTTCATTATTCAGGCATTGTGATACTTTTCCTTTATTTGTGTAAAGATTAAATTGCACATGATTTCTAATGTTTCTGCTACTCCAACTGTCATAGGTCGATGACCTTCATGGAAGTGAGATAATAGATACATCGTCTGTTGTTCAGGCAAGTGCTGTTCTTCCACAGCCCAGTACTTTTCTATTGTTACAAGTCGAAAGCAATTAAATAAAAATACAAGAGAAAGTTTCTAGAGTATCTTTAGTATTTCATATATGTCCTTATGTGACTGTCATTTAACATTTATATGTGTTATTATCTAATGTTATAATGACCTAGAAGCATACACTGAACCTCTTCTACATGGTTGAGACAACAAATTAGTGAGGGACGTTTGTGTGTACTCAGTAATGCAGTTTCTGGGAAGGAGCCCTCTATTGTTTGAAATCTGTAATCCAAAGACTTACAATTGATGTGTTTGTCCTCATGTGTGTTACCGTACTATGACTGCTAAAATCCTGTCCAAATAATTTTTCTTCATATTGCTTTACATCCTAATTGGCAAAAAAAAAAAAATCTTTATCTCTGCATTGTAGTTGTATTGCATAAAAACTCTGCACTGTACACACCATAAAAGCATTTTCATTTGGAGTAGGGACTACCATTTCACTTAATAAGGATATATTTTACTTATTAATAATTTTAAGATTATGTTTTCATCTCTTAGCAGTTTGATCAATGTTTGTTTTTTGTTGGCATCTTTGAAGTGGTCTAAGTAGAGAAATCAACATTGTAGGTATATTTACATGAATGTGAAGGATGGCTGACTTGATACTGGTGCTTTAGAGAATACTATTGAGGGTTGCAAAGGGCAAAAGTCCCATACCAGAAAGCGTATTCTATAGTTTGTGTACCTCTATATTCACTTGGTTTTTTTCAATCTCACATGTTAGTCATAGATAAAGTTACAGATGCACCAACAAACTGGATATAGTTTTAAGATTTTCCATAATCAGTTTATTAGATCACATTCTGCAAGTAATTTTTGGTTTTTGTTATAGATATAGAAGAAAGGTCAGGGTAAATCAGGATTAAAAATAATGTTGAGAAATGAATGTATTGGTACTGTAGAAATGGCTCTTAAAAGGATTAATAGGGAAAATAATTATTTTTTTGATCCTAGTAGAGCTTTCTACAGGCACTTTGCACAATAATTTCACTAGAATTTCATAGCCAAATGTCCTATCCACAAAGCCCTCTTTTATTCCAAATATTTTTAACTTAAGCATGTTACATAAGGAGAAGGCATAACTGTTTTCCTTCTAATACTTGCTGTATGTAAACCACCCTTTGTGACAACTACCTGTCATTTACATAATGTTAAACAAAAGACATTTATGTTACTAAGCTGCACTGGTTAGTTTAACCCTTTTATGAAACCTATTTTGGTTTCAATTTATCTTTAACTACAAAAAATAATAGCTCTTCAGATGCTAAAGAGGATGAATTTCAATTTGGATAACCATAGGAAAGATAAGTTGTTAAGTTATGAAGTACTCAGGAATTTTATGTCATTTATTCCTGTTTTAGGGACTATATAATTTTTATAGCAATCAGTGATTATAAATAAATATTCTCTTTCCACATCCTGTTCATAGGGATACTAGATGTTGACAGAATGGGCCCTTTAGCAACAGATGGAATTACTTGAATATCATTCTGCTATATGTGTATTAAAAGTATTAGCTCAGCATTTTAATATTTGATCTGGTGTAATATTTTTATTAGATTTGGGTGGTATTGCATCTCTGTAAGCCAGACTTATTTTAAAGCAAGTTCACATAAGCATTTTGTTGATAGTAGGTAACACATTTGGTATGCTTTTGACACTGCAAAAGAGAGCAGGGTTTTTGTTTCTCAAATGCTTGATATGGACTTGTATATTGAATCAGATGCCAGAACTGTAATAATGGCAATAAAAAAAATACTGTGACTGATATTTATAAAGGAACTTCTGGAATGTAGCTAAGAATATATTACTGCAAAACCAGGCATACTCCTTGTACAGGAATCCTCCTTGTACTTGATTCAAATCCAGGAAACAACATTAGTGATAATTAACTTCCACAAGCAGTCCCTGGGACAAAATTCTTCAGTGCTGGAGGAAGATTTTTTGGATGTGGCCTTCAGGTGATTGCTGCTTTTTAGGTTGCTCTTCTAACGAGTCTTTCAGTGACAAATAGGTATTTTAGACAAAGACCCTAATTAAAAGGTAGATTTACATATTCAGTTTAATTAAACCATATTCACATCTGCAACCTTTCCTGGAAAACTTTTCAATTTCTCACTTTGGAAGCTCAACAATCTGATTCTTGAAACCCTTCTGTACCTCTGCATCTCATAAATAGAGCTGTCTGGTACCAACCCTTTTCTACTGAAATCACAGCTTTTGTAGAACATCTCTTTGGTTGGACTGCAATGAACTGGCTCAGCCAAACCTTGGTACCTTTGCCAGATTTTGATCACAGTAGATGATGGATCTTGCACTACTCTTGAAATTGATTTTATTTGAATAGAATTAATCTTATTTATACAAGAAGATGTCAAAGAAACCTAGTTCCTCTGACAATCACTTCTGTCTGCCTGATTTTTCCCAGTAGGGAAGCAGCTATTATAATTTTTGTGAGATTTGCTTAATGTTGAATAACAGAATATTTTCTTTACCAACATAAACCAACTGAATTTTCTGAGTTATATGCAGACTGTGATGTCAGCAGCTTAATCATTGTCTACCTATGGTCTTGACCTTGGTCACCTGCCAGTTTCCCACCCAGCCGTTCTCCCTCTTTCCCTCCTCACCAAGATGCGAGGAGGAAACAAAATGGAAAATCTTTTGAGTCAAGATAAAAACAGGGGGATTGTTGTAACCCAATACCCTACTGTTTTGGGAATGGTATGTCCCTTTAACCCTGTAACCCCTACAAGACCAATGGACTGACCCCTGCGATGGGATTGGCCTGAAGCCAAGGCTGACCCCTCCCCTTTCCTGACCCAGAGAAAAACCCTGAGCCCACGTGTGGCTCTCTCTCTTTATCCCCATCTCTCGCTCTGACCACATGGAAGCCTAAGAATAAAGCAGAATACCAACCCTGGGAGATAGAGCCTCTAATGTCCTTCTGTTCTACATGAAACAGCATCCAAGGCCAGCTCTGCAAGGTATTTGGGGAGTGGGGGGCAGCCCTAGGGTGCAGTTTCAGTTGGCGCCCCGAACGTGGTGCTTTTTAAATTAAAACCCACGTGAGAGGCTGTGACCCTTAGAAGGGTTAAAAAGCCGACGGGAAGCCAACTACCCTGTGGGCGAAACTTGCTTTCTAGCAGGTCTAGCTTAAAGGGACGAAACCGGTAAACCTTCCAGCCCAAGGGAGGTCGGTTTTCAGGAACAGATTACAAAGTACAGTTCTTCAGCTCCTCGGTACTTCGCACAGAGTGGTAAGTATAAATTTTCCTCCGTGGGGAGGGGGATTTTGAGGTGCTTTCTCTGTAAAATCGAGGTGCCGGGAGCTGGGCTGCACAGCGTCTGCCCTGGGGGTTTGGAGCTGTATGCAGCCGGAGACACTGGTGGGGGTAGCAAGGCCGCCTTGAAACAGTTCCTGCCGTGTGTACAGTATCACGCCAGACAGCTGATTTCAAAGAGAGGCGCCGTTTTTGCTGCAGCCTGTGATTCTCTGTGGGGGGAGGTGCCAGTTAGCCGGCAACTAGCAGTCTTCTCTTACTGTGTTTTAACTGTGCTTTGTAGTGAGATATTAGAGTACAGTAATTTCACGAATACAAGCCGCAGCAATTTGACAAAAATTTTGGTGGAAACCCAGAAGTGCGGCTAATAGTCGGGTGCGGCTAATATATTAATAATTTTCTGACATTTACAACCCCAGACGTGCCAGCCAGAGTGCCGAGCCAAGCACCGGCCAGTAAAAGCCGGCATTTCGCAATTGTTACAGTGTTACCGTGTCGCCCTGGCTCCCTGCAGGCAGCACGGGGGGCGGGGAGAGAGGCGGGAGAGCTCTCTTCTTCCCTCCTCTACCGCAGCCCAGGGGAGGAGGGGGGGGGGGGCGCCGCCATTGCCGCGGCTCCGGGGAGCCAACGGGGGGGGGGCGCCGCCATTGCTGCGGCTCGGGGAGCCGACGGGGTAGGGGCGCCGCCATTGCCGTGGCTCGGGGAGCCGACGGGGTAGGGGCGCCGCCATTGCCGCGGCCCGGGGAGCCGACGGGGGGGGGCGCCGCCATTCCTGCGGCTCCGGGAGGACGCAGGGGGGGCCGCGCCGCCATTGCCGCGGCCCGGGGAGGACGCGTGGGGGCCGCGCCGCCATTGCCGCGGCCCGGGGAGCCGACGGGGGGGGGGCGCCGCCATTGCCGCGGCCCGGGGAGCCGACGTGGGGGGGGGGCGCCGCCATTGCCGCGGCTCCAGGAGCCGACGGGAGCCCTGCGCAGCCATTGCCGCGGCCCGGGGAGGGGGGGGAAGTGCGCGCTGCCATTGCCGCGGCTCGGGGGGGGGGCGGGAAGCGCGCGCCGCCATTGCTGTGGCTCGGGGAGGAGGCGGGGTGCTTTGTCCGCGCCCGCCGCCGCGGCAGGAGTGGGGAAACTCCGTCCCTGCCCGCCGCCGGCGCCACGGGCGCGGGAAAGCTCCGTCCCCGCCCGCCGCCGCTGCCGTAGGAGCGGGGGAAGCTCCGTCCCTGCCTGCCACCGCGGGGCAGCGCCGACCCAGGGTGACCGAGCCCAGTGGCAGCGGCGGCCGGCCCCGAGCGGCAGCACCGGGCTGGGCCACCTGGCCCCGTCAGCGGCCCCTAGCGGGCCGAGCCTGCACAGCCTTAACTCAGCCAGTAAACCCCGCCCTCCCACGGTTCTGTTACTAATTGCCCACGGGTCCTCGCTGCGGACGACAGAGCGGCTTATATTCGTGTGCGGCTTATCTATGGACAAAAACCGAAATATTTGCCAACACCCAGAGATGCGGCTTATACTCAGTGCAGCTTGTATTCGTGAATTTACTGTAACTTGCTGTGGAAAAATGGGCTCCCAGCATTCTAATTTGAAAAAGAGCGTGGCTTCACAAATTAGAGAACTTTTAAAGATTGCAAATGTGAATATTACTAACAGAAAACTAGAACGCTTTGCTAGGTGGCTGTCTATAGAAAGATCTGATCTTAATTTGGCAGATATGAATTCGGTTTTATTTTGGAATGAAATTGGAGATTTATTAACTTTAAAAGTCGAACATGGAGATAAAAAAGCCTTAATGTTCATCCCAATATTTTTGCAAATTAGAAAACGTTACTTCAAACAGGAAATAACAGGCAGCCACAGCAAACTGCTTCAGAGTCCACCAGTTCTTGTATCTGTCCCTCTGCATGTGTTATCCCCTCTTCACCTAAGAAATCTGACTCCTCTGTCTCTCTAACTCATGCTGACACCCACGTGTCTTTTACTACTGAAGCTGAAAGCAGACCCCAAAATGGCTCCAGCCACATGGCATTAAACTCTTCTTCTTCCCATAATGCTCCTTCTCCCTTGATAACACCCTCAGACCTCTCTCCAAACTCATCCTGGCCCCTGAGTATTCAGGGCAATTCTCACTCTATTCAGGTTTTGCCATCCCCTCCCCCAGGCTATCAGGCTAGCACAGAAGGGGGTGGGGGTGGGTGTGGAAAAACTGGTTCTACAGGTTTTACACAACCTCCTTCTGAGATAAGACCCTCGGCACCGCCCATCGCTCAGGACACTGTCCCGGTGGAGGCACATTATCAACAGTTAACACAGCCCAGAATACAGCCCATCCCTAAAACCCTCGATCTAGAAACTCAGATACTGTCTGTGGCTCCTGTCAGTTATATGGGTAAGAGAAATGGCAGGAGAACATATCAGCCACTACCATACCAAGATAAAAAGGAAATTTGTAAGATTCAAAGAGAATTTGGCAGACACAGTGAAATGTTTAAAGGATTTTTAAGAGCAACATTTAGTTCTCATGAGATGGTACCTAATGATATTAAGGATTTATTCAGATGTTTACTTTCAGCTTCTGAATTTGATTTGTGGGAAAGTATTTGGAAAAGATCTTTAAGAGTACTTTTGCAGGAACTACAACAAAGACCAGAAAGTGCAAAAGATGAGGATGATAATGATATTACACAGGAACACCTAACAGGAGAGGGACAATTTGAGAACCCTGATAAACAGGCACGTTTATTAACTAAATTTGTTTTGGATAAGATCTCTCTAGCAGCAGAAAAACCTTTCCATCAATTACCTACTACTGAAGTTACAGGTAGTTATGTTAATATTAAACAGTTTCCTTCAGAAAGTTTCTTGCAGTTTCTGGATCGACTACGTGCACAGGTGGAGAGACAAGTCTCGGACCCAAAGGTGCAGGCAGAGCTACTAAAGGAGATGGCTCAGAAAAACGCTAATGAATCATGTCGCAGGGTCATACTTAGTCTTCCCCTCGACCCACCACCTAGCTTAGCACGGATGATAGAAGCCTGCACCAGAAAAGCAGAACTGTTCAGTGCACCAGAGAGGAATCCAGGACCAGCACACTCACGATCTGCAGCAGCTATGACACCAGGACCAAGGAAGCAACCGGTACCACCACAGCAGCTGCAGCACATCACCTGCTTCCAGTGCAAGAAAACAGGACACTATGCAAGGGACTACCCACACAGCCAGAAACAGAAGAAGACCAACAAACAAAAAAACTAGGTGTACAGCACGTGCCCGCCATAAATACCATAACGCGCAGAGATATAAATACTGCGGGTTCCACACGGGAAAAAACCTCTCTCTTTAAAACTAAGGGGGAGGACGGGACAAATGGTGTGGGGATTAATGATAGCATTAATGTTAAATATTCAATTGGCAAGGGTTGGACGCCTTTTGGTCGTCTCAATCTTAAGACCACTAAAGGTGTTTGTTTTATGTCAACAGAGTGGACAACAATTACAGTGGATCTGTCTAGCACTTCACTGGACCTGACGCTGTTGCATTTGGAACTGCGCTGTGAGTATTTAGTTATGGGGGACACAGCACACACACCCTTGGAGATGGAATTACTTCCATTATCCAAGAAGGAAAATGTCTCAGGTTTCGTTCTCTTAGCACGCTGCTCACAACCACCTTATTACCTGAATGAGGGGCAAATCCTCGCCCAGGCCATCCCTGTTCCAAAGGAAATCACAGCAGAAGGAAAATCACCTGAAGTCTATTGGGCAGAGGTGGTGGGTGAGGAAAAACCCTCTGTGGCATGCAATCTGACCCATGGTTCAGACCATCTCCATGTGGAGGGGGTACTGGACACAGGGGCAGATGTGACGATCATACCCGAAAGGATGTGGCCGTCACAATGGGAATTGCAACCCGTGGCAGGCAAAATCCAAGGTATAGGGGGAATCAAATTGGCAAAAATATCAAAAAGCATCGTGCAAATTGAGGGGCCGGATGGAAAAATAGCTAGTGTCCATCCGTTTGTTACAGACTATAAGTGCCCCCTGTGGGGAAGAGATACCATGTCTCAGTGGGGAATGAAAATGGTAATTCCCAAAAGTCCTCAGGATTTTTAAAGGCGGCCACTGAGGAGCGCCCTGCCCACAAATTGATATGGTTAGATGATTCTCCAATCTGGACAGCTCAGTGGTCGATGAGTAAAGAAAAACTTAAGGCGCTGGAGGAGCTTGTAGCAGAACAATTGGCAAAAGGACACATAGAAGAAACTACAAGTCCTTGGAATTCCCCGGTATTTGTAATTAAGAAACCAGGGAAAGACAAATGGAGATTGTTACATGATCTCCGGGAAATAAACAAAATTATAGCAGACATGGGATCACTTCAACCAGGGATGCCCTCTCCAACGATGCTCCCTCAAAATTGGAAATTGGCAGTTTTAGATATTAAAGACTGTTTCTTTCAAATCCCTTTACACCCAGCAGATGCTCCACGGTTTGCCTTCTCTGTTCCTACCATCAACAGAGAAGCCCCAATGAAGCGCTACCACTGGAAAGTGCTCCCTCAAGGGATGAAGTGTAGTCCTTTCATATGCCAGTGGTATGTGGCCTCATTGCTGTCTCCAGTGCGTGCTCAGAGAAAGGAAGCTATCATCCTGCATTATGTAGATGACTTGCTTGTGTGTGCCCCCGATGACTCTATACTCCAACACACGCTTGACCTAGTGGTTAAGGTTTTAACCTCTGCTGGATTTCAATTGCAGGAGGAAAAAGTCCAAAGGATGCCACCTTGGAAGTACCTGGGCCTGGAAATCACTGCAAGGACCATTGTTCCTCAGAAATTGGACATTAATTGTAACCCAAAAACCTTAGCAGATCTCCATTCCTTGTGTGGGTCTTTGAATTGGGTTAGGCCCTGGCTAGGCCTCACAAATGAGGACCTAGAGCCCCTTTTCAATTTATTGAAGGGGGAGAGAGAGCTGATTTCTCCCAGGGAACTGACCCCAGAGGCAAAAACTGCAATCGAAAAGGTACAGAAAGCTCTAGCAGAGAGGCAAGCTCATCGCTACAAGCCTGAACTGCCTTTCAAATTCATAATTCTGGGAAAACTACCACACTTACACGGTTTGATATTCCAATGGATCGAGGGGCAGAGAGATTTGCTCTTAATCATAGAGTGGGTCTTCCTCTCCCACCAAAGATCCAAAACCATCACAAAGCCACAAGAACTCATAGCTCAGCTGATTCGTAAGGCAAGGATGAGACTGTATGAGCTGGCAGGTTGTGACTTCACATGTATCCACCTTCCAGTCAAACTCTCCGAGGAGGGAAGGAACTCTCCTGAGAGGCTGACAAAGGAGATGTTCGAGCACTTGCTCCAGAGCAATGCCAGTCTCCAGTTGTCTCTGGACAGCTACAGTGGACAAATATCAGTCCATGCCCCGTCTCACAAGCTGTTCAATGAGGAATTCCACCTCATTCCTCGCGAGAAGAGGAGTCGGAGACCACTCAAAGCTCTCACAGTGTTCACAGACGCTTCTGGGGCTTCCCACAAGTCGGTGATGACTTGGAGAAATCCTCAGACTCAGCATTGGGAAGCTGATGTTGAGTTTGTGGAGGGTTCGCCTCAGGTAGCTGAACTGGCTGCAGTGGTAAGAGCTTTTGAGGAGTTCTCAGAGCCAATCAACTTGGTAACAGACTCAGCTTATGTAGCGGGGGTAGTGTCCAGGGCGGAGCAGGCAGTGCTCAAAGAGGTTGACAATGAGCAGCTTTTCAGGTTGCTGTCAAAACTAATCTATCTGATTTCTCATAGAGAACATCCATTCTATGTGATGCATGTGAGGTCACACACCGATTTGCCAGGCGAGATCGCAGAAGGGAATTGTCAGGCAGACTCCCTTGCCACCCCAGCAGAACAAGCACGCCTCCCAGACATCTTCCAACAGGCAAAGCTGAGCCACCAGCAATACCATCAGAATGTGCCAGGTCTGATCCGTCAGTTCAAGCTAACACGGAGTCAGGCTCGAGCCATTGTGGCCACCTGTCCCAGCTGCCAGCTCCAGGCCATGCCATCTCTAGGTGCAGGGGTTAACCCCCGAGGCCTTGGCAGCTGTGAGGTGTGGCAGACAGACATCACACACATTCCCAGTTTTGGTCGCCTCAAATACGTTCATGTAAGCATTGACACATATTCAGGTGCGGTTTATGCCTCTGCCCATGCAGGAGAAAGAGCTGTGCATGCCAAACAACACCTAGTGCAAGCTTTTTCAGTATTGGGGATCCCTAAGGAAATCAAAACAGATAATGGCCCAGCGTATGCGTCCAAGGAGTTCCTGGAATTTGTCCAGCAGTGGGGAGTGGAACATAAGACAGGTATCCCCCACTCCCCCACAGGCCAAGCTGTGATTGAGCGTGCACATCAGACGCTCAAGCATGTTCTGGCTAGACAGAGCAGTTCAACTGTGTGGATGTCTCCACAGCAGAAGCTGTGCAAAGCCCTGTTCACTATCAATTTCTTGAACTGTTCATTTGAAAACATGAATCCTCCTGTGGTTCGTCATTTTAACAGTGGCAAACAGTTCAAGCTGTCTGAGCATCCACCAGTTTTGATTAGGGATCCAGAAACCTGGGAAACCAAAGGTCCCTATGAGCTTGTTACCTGGGGACGTGGTTATGCGTGCGTATCCACTCCCTCAGGCCCTCGGTGGATTCCCCAGAAATGGGTGAAGCCTTATGTCCCCAAACAACCAGCTCCAGCTGAAGAGGAAGAGAAGCAAGTCGCAGTTGCTTCGAAAAGAAGACGCCGCCGGAGAGGAGAGAGAACTGACACAGAAGATGACCTTCCGGCAGACTCAGAGACTTTTAACATGTTTTAAAATGTTTGTTTTCCTTTTAACAACCTAATACCTTTCTCTCTTCTTTTAAACAAAAAAAGGGTGAGATGTTGTAACCCAATACCCTACTGTTTTGGGAATGGTATGTCCCTTTAACCCTGTAACCCCTACAAGACCAATGGACTGACCCCTGCGATGGGATTGGCCTGAAGCCAAGGCTGACCCCTTCCCTTTCCTGACCCAGAGAAAAACCCTGAGCCCACGTATGGCTCTCTCTCTTTATCCCCATCTCTCGCTCTGACCATATGGAAGCCTAAGAATAAAGCAGAATACCAACCCTGGGAGATAGAGCCTCTAATGTCCTTCTGTTCTACATGAAACAGCATCCAAGGCCAGCTCTGCAAGGTATTTGGGGGGCGAGGCCTAGGGTGCAGTTTCAGGGGATCACTTACCAGTTACTATCAGATCTGAAACACTCATTTGCAGGAACTAACCAATATTCAGAGATAATTAGTTTTTTTCCCCAATTTTTTTTCTGTGTATGTATACATGTATTTCATGAGTACTAGGTAAATAATACCCTTAAAGATCTAAAAATCTATACAATAGATGCCGGCTGGGAGTAAAGACTGTATTTTTCTTAATATGTATACCAAAAAATCTTGCCTCATTAGGACTTTCTATGCATATTTTGCCTCTTATTATGCATGCACAGAGTACAGGATTTAGTAATTGAATAGATAATAAATATATGAAAACACAGCTTGACACCCTTAAACAGGAGAAAAACATATTCTACTTCCTCCATCTTAATTTCTACTATTTTCTCCTAAACCAAAATATCTTATTGATTGATCCTCCTTGGACTGTCTCTGAATGAAATATGGTATGTTTTTTATAACAGTCTTTCTGACCACATACCTCCCTCCTTGTCTTGTTAATATGGGAAGGTCAGTTTTCTCCTTACTCTTTTTTACAAAGTTGCACCTAGAGAATCGTGGATGAACACTTCATATGGTTTTAAAGAATCACAGAATAGGTCAGATTGGAAAGGATGACAGCACTGTGGTCCAACCTTCCTGCCCAGGAAGGATCTTCCTAGAGCACAATAGACACAATTACATCCAGACAGGTCTGGAATATCTCCAGTGAGGGAAACTCCATAACATCTCTGGGCAACCTGTTTCAGTGCATGGTCACAGTAAAGGAGTTCTTGCTTATGCTCTTGTGGAACTTCCTGTGCACCAGTTTCTGCCCGTTGTTTGTTGTCAAATCTCTTGGCAACACCAAGAAAGGCCTGGATCCATCTCCTTGACAACCTCCCTTCACATATTTATAGACATTGATGAATTCCTCTCTCAGTCCTCTCTTCTCAAGGCCCAACTCTCTCAACCTGTCCTTGTAAGAGAGATGTTCCAGTTTCCCAGGAGCTCTTGTCCTGAGGAACCCAGAACTGTACACAGCACTCCAGATGTGCCTCACCAGGGCTGAGCAGAGTGGCAGGATCACCTCCCCAGAGTGTTGGCAGTGCTCTTCCCAATGCACCCCAGGTCACCATTGACCTTCTTGGCCACAAGGTCTCACTGCTGGCTCATGGACAGCTTGTTGGCCACCAGGACCCCCAGGCCCTTCTACATGGGTTAGCTTTTTTTCTCTGCTCAGCAGCCCTCAGATTGAGAAAGATGGAAACCCTCTGGAAAGCAGGGTGATCTTTCTGCCTGGTCAGGTCTGCAATGTCTTGTCACTGAGATCCAGTTGTGATTCCTCAAAGGGAACAGTGAGAATACATGTACCGTACTGTAATTTCAGTACAGGTTTCTGCAACCTTTTTTTAAAAATTGTTTGGATCACTCTAAAATTACGATTTTGCTTGCAAATGTGATTATTTTAATTCCCCCTCCCCCCCTTTCTTAAGTCTACATCTTATTTATTCCTAATTCATAACTGTTGGCTTTTTTTAAACTCCACAGTTTAACACCATTGTTTCATTTTTCTGCCATCTCTTTCTCCCTTCCTCATTAAATCAGTGGTACAAGTGTGAATTTATATTTCCTTATCATGAGGGATTCTTATATTTTGAATTCTCAATGATCTGGTCTTATCTTTCAACTACTCACCAAACTTTTTTTCTCAGTGCAGCATTCTCCTCTTTCTTGATTGCTAATTAAAAGCAAAATGCAAGGCTATCATATTCCTAAGCTCACCTGTTTCTTGCCCTTTTCTTAACTATTTTCTAATGATGGAACTTTTTTCTTGACCTTCCATAAACCAATTGCACTCTGCTACTAACTCTACTAACTTTTTCTCAAACTCTTGTTGGAAACCATTAAAACATGTCTTTCACTTAACAGAAGGCAGAATATTCCCTTTACAAGAACCACACCTGTTTATCTGCATTATGGAAGACCTAATTTATTTTTCTTGATCATTCTGCTATCTCTGACAGAATAATTCTTTCTCCTGTGCACATCTTTACTTTTCTCTCTTGTTGCTTTAATGTCAGGGCTTTGACAGTTGCCTCTTCTTTACACTAAAAAATTACCTCTAGACTATTCTCTTTTCCTTTGAACTTCCAGCATCCTCATCTGTCTACGGTGATGGCTCTGTTAATGGTGAAATAATTTTCTGATTTTTCTTTTTTTCTCTAAATATAAAACGCAATTATTTGTTTTGGGAAATGATATGGCAACAGAAGGGATTCACAATTCTGTATGTCAATGTGATGGCAGGCTACTTAGGATCTGTAACTTGAAAGCATGTACTATGATTTTTTGATTTATCAATGAATTTATCCTTTATCTTCATTAAGGATGTATTAGAGAGTAACTTCTGTATATGCATCTTTTTAGAAATGGTACCACAAAGTATGAGCTGTTATAACATTTATTAATCCAAAGATAAATCAAATTTTTTTTTTATTACTGTTGTGTTTGTTCATATAGATCAATGTTTATTGTAAAGTCCGTTAAGATACACATTTGTCTGCCATTTTTCACAAAACAAATAGCCTAAGGACGCTGATGGGGTTAAACCACAGATGTGTTTGCTCCAGTATATGTAGTCTGACAGTTTTTTTTTTAGCTGACCTTTCTTTAAGTATCTCTTTCTTTCATATGAAACTTTGGATTGTTTTACACCATATTGAGATATAATAGTTCAAAATGTGAGTGTAGTGCCATCATGCTATAGCCTCAAAGCGTCAAGATGCTTTGAGATTCTCAAATTTCATACAAAATCTTCCTGTCTGAACAAGGTTTATCCAAAAGTAAAGTTTTACTCTCATTTTGAATGTTGTTGCTGTAGTTGATGTTTCAAGCATTTGTATTCATAAAGACCAATTTATATTAATCCTTTAAATGTATAAGAATACTTCAATTTTGTTTTGAGTGTCTGTTGCTAATATCAGATTCAAAAACCACTTTATGCATCTGTGTCAGTTCTACAGAAATTGCTTCATTATCATTACAATACTAGCTGTCGACAGTACACTGTATGAGACCGTCTTATGTTGGCAAATTACTCCAGTCTTTTCACATAACTGGATGACAAATCCCAAATTATGGTGGGTTGATTTTATAATTTGTCCTTCTTTAAGCGTGTTATTGCCTACATACACTGTGGGAAAGAATCCTGCATTTGTAGGGATTGCTTAATGTAGGTCTTTAACTCCTGAATGCATGTAGAGCTGCCAGAGAAATGGGAAGAGGTTGTTGATAAGGAGAGGAAGTCAAATCTTGGGACCAAAGCTGTTTATGACTTAGAATTAATTTACAGTAATTTCACAAATACAAGCCGCAGCAATTAGACAAAAATTTTGGTGGAAACCCGGAAGTGCGGCTAATATTTGGGTGCGGCTAATTTATGAACAAAAATGTGATATCTGCCCTTACCTAGTATCATACCAGTCCAGTCCCGAGCTGAAACAGTTTGAAATCCATGGTTTCCCGTTGTTCCGACGATGAACCAATCAGAGAACAGCTTATTGCCTGCCTGTGGATGGCAGCGTTACTGAGGGGCGGGGGTTGTTATCGGGGTGAGTTACCTCGGCGAGTTACCTCGGCAGTTCGATAAAAGTGTGTGATATTTCTCTGTACTTTTTAAAGTGTTTTCAGTCTTGTGCGGCTACGGGGCTGGCTGGGCTCGCAGGGAGAGGGCTGAGGGAGCTGCTAGACTTGCAGGGAGAGGGATGAAGTGGCCGCTCGCCCTGCTAGGAGAGGGGTAGAGCAGCCGCTCACCCTGCTGGGAAAGGGCTGGGGGGGGCTGCTCAGCTCACAGGGAGAGGGGTAGAGCAGCCACTCGCCCTCCTGGGAGAGGGGCAGAGCAGCCGCTCGCCCTGCTGGGAGAGGGCTGTGGGGGACCGCTTAGCTCACAGGGAGAGGGGCAGAGCAACCACTCGCCCTGCTGGGAGAGGGGCAGAGGAGCCGCTCGCCCTGCTGGGAGAGGGGTAGAGCAGCCGCTCAGCTCGCAGGGAGAGGGATGAAGCGGCCGCTCACCCTGCTGGGAGAGGGGCAGAGCAGCCGCTCGCCCTGCTGGGAGAGGGGTAGAGCAGCCGCTCGCCCTGCTGGGAGAGGGGCAGAGCAGCCGCTCGCCCTGCTGGGAGAGGGGTAGAGCAGTCGCTCGCCCTGCTGGGAGAGGGCTGGGGGGGGCCACTCAGCTCACAGGGAGAGGGGTAGAGCAGCCGCTCGCCCTGCTGGGAGAGGGGTAGAGCAACCGCTCACCCTGCTGGGAGAGGGCTGGGGGGGGCCGCTCAGCCCGCGGGACTGAGCAGGGTATCTGTGCCAGCACGGAGATGTGGCTCCGCTCGGAGCTCAGCCCTGCTGGCTGAGCGGCTGTTTAAAGGCAACGCAGATCCATTGGGAATGCTCGCAAAATGACCACACTATTGTTCCTGTCTTTTTCGGCTTGTAAATAAAGGGTGTGTCTTTTTTCACTTGGAAACAATGTTTCCGAGGTCGACAGTAAGCCAGTAAGCCCCGGTGATCCCGCAATTGTGTTACTAAATGACGACTTTGTGAAAGTTCGCAGCGAACTAAAGTGCGGCTAATATTCCGGGTGCGGCTTATCTATTAACAAAGGCAACAATGTTGGCAACACACCGGATATGTGGCTTATACTCCGTGCAGCTTGTATTTGTGAATTTACTGTATATTAGCGCAGGAGTAGTTTTCTGCATTTTCTTCTTATGTTGAATGTTGGTTTTTTAAAACATGTGGGGCTTCAGGAGGGGATGTTTTTGTGTAGTTCTAGAGGCTTTATTTTGCAGTTTATGACCCATCTGCAAAGCCCATGCAATCAATAAGGGGCAATGGGAATTCTATAACTGTCATTAACTGGAGTGTTTATTAATTCTCAATTAGATTGCTAATCAGTCTTACCTGTTCAAACTCATTGGATGGAATAGGGTGATCCAGGTGTCATCCAACGTGTATGACTAATGTGAGATCACAGACATTTCTTTGGAGGAGTAATTTAGCAAGCACAGGCAGTCCTGTACAAGATTTAACCCATATTAACTTTAAGACCCAAGTGTTATTTGACAGTTAAGGCTACGGATATTGCTGTAGTCATTTGGGTACAATTATCTTGGTATTTTAGAGTCATTATTCCATATGGGAACTGATTTTTTTCTAAAGATGCAAGATTCTCTGTGCTTCTAAGATCAAGCTGATGCACTCTCCAAGATCAGATAGGAAAATACTATTTTCCTTTGCATGTCTAAAAAAACAGAGGGGAAAATAAGTAGCTATCAATAGACCATCAAAGTCTGAGTAAATGAAAGTTGTTAGAGAATCAGGGCGACACACTCGACCTCACAAAGGCCACTGCACACTTTTTTACTGTGAGGAGATCTGCTTTTATTGCACAACATTACTTTGGTTACTGTTGCATGTTGATGGGTGGCAGCTGTTCTGTCTTTTACTGCTACCAGTGGAGAAAGACTTTTTGTACAATTTAAACACACACATATATTTGTCTATGAAACAATTAGAAGAAAATGGTGGCTTAAATTGTATTTCACACTAAGGAACAATAATTTCAAAAGGCAGGGGAAAAAATAAATCCTTTTAACACTGGTCAAAAAAACCCTCCCAAATCAAACCCAAAATCTAAAATGAAAGAGATAACTGTTCTAAGAAAGATTTTTGCTTTATCAAATAATTAGTGTGAAAGTAAGGATTTTATAATTCCACTAAGTTCCTTTTTAAGTTTTGCTTACTTCATCTTTCATCAGATTTATGCCTCTATTTCATTGACATTAGAAGCATTTAAGGTCTACTCTAGAGTTTTGAAAGTCAAATCACAGGCAAGGTTTTCAGTTGGCAAATATCACTTGTCACACTTAAGCATTGGAGTTAAGTCAAATCATATCACAGTAGAACGTCTTCTGTATTGGATGGAAACAAACCAAAAATATCCCAAACCACAGAAGTAACCAGGAAATGTTCTCTAAAAATTGTACCTCTTTCCTAAAGGAACTCCACATAATGTTGTGAAACTTAAAAATTCAGTTTTCCTTTTCCCCTGATCAAATATTAGAGATATAAAATGGGAATGTGTTTGAGGCTTTTTAGTTTGTTGGGGGTATTTTGTTTCGGTTTTGAATTATTTCTTTTTTATGAACATAATCTTGGATGGTAAAAAAATAAAGAAAGAGCTGTTCATCAATATTCTAAGTTGTTTATAATATAAACTGTTTAAAGGATGAACTTGAAACATAAATTGTGCCTGCTAATCCCAGTCAGGTTCTGTGCTTCTTGTGTACATGATAATACTGTGCAGTTGACAATGGGATCAGTAAAAGAGGAGGGGTATAAATGATGTGGCAGGCAATAATACAAGAAGCAGCACTGATGTTATACATTATTAAGTATTCCAGCACTATGCCAGTTCATGCTATTTGCACTCTCTCTCTCCGTTTCTTTGTTCATGTTTTTGTTGCATATCTTCAATTTCCTTCTCTGCCTTCTTTTTCCTCAAACTTTCTTCCTCAAAACCACATTATTTATTTTTTTTTCTTTTTAAATTCTGGAATTGCAAAGAATGTAGCTAGAGTAAATCTTTACAGTTTCACGAAACTCTTATTAAATAACTGCTCCCCTTTTTTGTACATCTTCAAGTGATATGCAAAATTTGAACTTCTGTAGCTCAACTAATAAATAAACTGATTTGTTTAGCCCCATCTGTGGGAAAATACAAATTCACACATACAAAAAAAATAGCTTGGCATCTTGGCTGAATGCTACAGTGTCATTCACAATCCACTTAATCCAGATTTTCATTTGCCCCTGGAAGGTAGCTTCGTTTTATACTAAGACTCTCAGTATTTTACTTTCAGACTTCTAGCAGTCTTGTTTTCCTGTGTGTAGAGCGCGTAACTATTCCTCTCTAAATTAGCCATATCTCAGACTAGTTCCATGAGCTTACTTCATTAGAGTCTACAACATGATCCAAGTCACCTGCTGAAAACAAGAGACTGAATTTGTGCGAGAATATACACACACATCTGGTCACTCAGTCTTGGTGAATTACAATAAAAATGCAACCTCTTTGTTGCTCTGATGAAAAGGGTGATGTGCTATAAGAGATATGTTTTTGTAATCGGTAATATGAATCTGGAGCTTTTGCTTGCTTGTGTTTGTTGCTATTCTCTCCTCTATAAGCATGTTTATCGAGGTTTGCCGAAAGCCCAGAAGCCCATAGGTCAGAGAACAGCATTTTGATGGATTATGGGATTGTAACTGTCCCTGCCAGCTGACAGCTTTTATTGGCTGGGAGGATGAGCCTGTAAACCTTTATATAATTATTGTATTAAAGCCACTGTGCCTCTGTGTTGCTGGCGCTTGTTCAGGGATCAATGTGAAGATAATTTCAAAAATGAATAGTAAGTATTGATCGTCCCTTGGTGGAGCCTTATCAGTGGCTGAAGCAGACTACTGTAGATTATAACTTCAATGTCATTTATGATGATATGATACGTATTGCAGAGGAGCAATTTAAACAAAGGGCTGATTTAATTCACAATGGATTTTTGTAGCGTGATGGGTAATAAATCACAATCTATGTAATTTTTAGAAATGAACACATGTTGGCAGTAGTTCAGGGCAGTTCCTGGGAGATCTGAAAATGACCAGGGAGGGCAAATATCAGCAGCGAACCCCTTCTGAATGATTGGCCCTTACTTGGTTCTGACATTCAGATGACCTTGGGGCCTCTGCTGGCAGCTGCTGGTTAATTTTCTTCACTGAGGACACAGTTTAACTTTCTATCTGTCTGCCAATTACCTGACATTTTCAACTTATCACCTTCTATTTTTTAAATTATTGGAGGCACATCCACATTTTGACACTTTTTTAGGCAAGTATTCTTTTTTTGCCTGCTGCTGAGATGTCTCTCTGCCAAGCATCTGTAATATCCCTTTTACTCAAGAAATTAATAGTTTGCCCAACTGTAAGGTGAAAAAAGCACAGACGTTATATGCAAGATTACAAATCTTCCTTCCAGTTTAGCAAGAAGCTGTGTGTCTGTATATAAAAAAGAAAGGATACCTGAAAAATCCCACAACACAAAGTCATTACATAAACAAAGGCATTCCATAAACACATATATTGCAACTGACAAAAGATACTTCAACTATATGATATGTTTTAATTCTTTTTCATGGCATAATGTTTGGTTTGGATTTGGGTTTTTTTTTAAGATCATCAAAAAATATCCCTTCTGAAATAACATGAAGAGTCATTCAATTGGGAAAAAAATGGGCATCAACTCTCAGGTTGAATGGACTCTTATAGATTATAAATATTTTTAAGTGCATTATGCAGATTCTCATAGTCTTGCAAATTACTCTGATCAGAATGTGTGGCTAATAATGAAAACCTAAAGCAAAGTGGGTTAGTTTGTTTTGTCAGGCTTTCACAGCTTTTAATTCAGGATTGAATACTATTTATATATGGTGAATTAAATGTTATCTGGTTTATTTTTACAGCTTTATAATCTTACTTCTGCTGAAATGCTGAAATAAGAGTAATATATATATAAGAGAAATATGGGTCTAAGAGAAAATAAACAATAAGCTTATGTGAGTCAGTCATAACATATAAAAATACTCAGGACTAATAAAAGATATAATCAAGGATAGCTGCTTAAAAAAATAGAAAAAATTGAAGAACTCTGCAAGAAAATTATACATATCAAACACTGTGAGTTTTGAATTTTATGGGAAAAGTAGGGGACTAAAATGCCATCATTGTGATATGAAGCCTTCTTTGAGAAGGCATTACAGCACGTATATTATGCATGTAATTAAGTCTCATTAATGTAAGTCAGCCATGAGAATCTACTTAAGTGCTTTCCTGGAATAACACATTAAATACAAGCCATAGTAATGCAATTTAGAATCAGATCTGATCTGCACTAGGTTATTTTGCAGAATTACGATAAATATGGGTGACCAAGTGGTGTGTGGGTGTTTTTTGGCGCATGCAACTCTGCGACTATCAATATTGGAAATGTTTCCTGGTCTTGCTTTTGGCACATGAAATTTTAGTCTCAGCATCACAAGAGAGCTGCTAGCCTGCCTTGAGCCAGACAAAGTAATACATTTCATTAGCAGAACAATTAAGGTGAGGTTACGGATAACCCATGGTAGGGAAGTTAACATTTCCTGTAGAAACTAGTAGCTTTTTTTTCTATTTCTTCCTTCACAAAGGCTCCTCATTTGTTCTCTGAAGGGTATTTACTGCCTGCAACAGGATAGAGTCCATGTTCAGAGCCTTTTATTGAATTACTATTCTCTGAATGATTCTTCTTTATAGAAAAGTAAATAGTTACACATCTTCTTTAATTTAAAGTTCATCATTTAGATAAGAAAAATCATAGGAACTTAAAAATCTGTGTAGAAACAGACAAACAGCTAATATAGCTCAAGAAATCATTTGAGGGCTCAAGTGTGGTGCATTTGGACAGGGGCAGTTCGGTCTATACACACATTCCAAAGCAGCATCAGAGGAGGAAACTTGCAGTAGTTTTCAAATCTTTAAAGATGTCTCGGCAGCAATCAGTGCAAAGAGAAGTGAATCTGTGTGTAGGAAGAAGCTACTGTCAGGGAACACACAAAATTCTTTCCTATTTTGATGAGATAATTTTAGATTAGTTTAAATCTTATCATGTGGACTGAATACACAACAGCAGTTAGAGAACACTAAATATAGTTTACTTGAGTTTCGTCAGAAGAGAACCTAGTCACACATTTTTACTACCCCACTATGCAAACCAAAGCATAATACCAAAGGAAGTCAAGAGATTAACTTCAAAAGTGCCCTGCCAAATGAAAATATTAACACAGACCTGCCCAAAATCTTCCTAATGTATAGCCATACCTCATTGCATTCCAACAGTCTCATGGGATATGCTTATAACAGAATGCAGAAATGAGTATTTAGGATATACAAATATGAACATAAAATATATATAACATACATATAAAAATCACAATATTGCATGACAACATCAAATGTGTTACATTTTAAATATTATGAGATCTGGTATGTATGATATTATTTTCCAGTAGTACTGGTGTGATTAAATTTAAGCATAAACAATTGATTAGAATTGATAGACTTTTTATCAATTGTTTTCAGAAGAATTTTTAAAAAACAGGTTGACTTTTGTTTTTCAAATTATTCTTCTCCTCATAAATAATAAAGAACTCAATTTTATTTTTTTTTTTAATTTAAGATCTCACACAACTTTAGGATCTTCTCCTCTTTTTAAAATTTTAAAGACACCTATTCAGGATATCTGACAATAAATAAGAAATTGTTTATTTGCTAAATGTTTCTTTTTCTTCATACTTTGCTAGGAAGTTTCTGAAGACTTTTGATTATTCAATCTTTATTCCAGGCTAGAAATATTTGCACTAGAGATCTGGGTTGAATAGTGCTAGTCAGAGTAAATGCACATTGCAATAGTTATGCACCACTGCATTTCATATACTGGGGAAACCATTCTAGGCATGGCATTCTTAAAGTGGTTCCAAAAGTGACATTTAAGTGGAAATATTAATCTTCTTTCTTTATTAAGTTAATTGATCTACAATAATGTTATTTTTAACATACAAACTGGTTGACATAGTTGCCTCAGTAGCCACTGAGGTTCTGTCTGTCCTGCTCCTCTCTGGATTATCCTAATAAATAAAGCATATCAGCCAGCTAAATTGTTTTTACTTTTATTTTATTGCCAGAGTAATGATAAAAAAACAGAGAGACAAATGAGAAACATGAACCTAGGTTTCTTCATTCAGCCTACCTTTCCCGTATCCACAACATCTTGCTCCTACTCTCTTTTGTTATTCCTTTTCTCTATAGAATTTCTTCTCCCTGCCAAGTTCCCCATGCCCATTTTCATTTCACCCAGCTAGTGTCTCAAAAGATGAAATTTTCTTACAAAATTAATGGGTAAAATGATCCGCAATTTGGAACTCCTTGGTACGCATGATTGATAAGTCTGTACCGTTTAATGATTCTATTCTTCTGAAGAAAAAGTGACTGAAATTCAAATGTAAATAATTTCAGATAGTAATTTCTTATATAAAAATTAGTTTGCATATCTACATTGAGTGCAAAACCCAAGCTAGCCCAAACTAAGTGGTGGAGAGTTCTACTTCTTATGGATGTTTTTGAAACAATTGTGCTAAATGCCTGTTGACCTTTAACTAAAGCATTGTGGTTTCACCATGCAAGTTAATACATAAGTTAATGAGGCCTTAAATTGGGAGATTTCAGAAGATTCCACTGGTTTTGGTAATACAGTAGGAAGCTGTTAAACATAAAATACTCCTTTACAGTGAATGATTTTTTTAAATTGGGCTTTTAAACAACCAACAAAGCTACCTAAGTTGATTCCATTAGTTTGAAAATGCTGTTCTTTATTAACTAATATTGACTTTTTATGTTGCAAGGATCAATTTTGTGAGGTACTATCTTTCACACTTTTAATAACATTTAAACAGGAAGAATATTTTAAAAAATATGGTATAGACATTCCAGGAAAAGAATAAGCTGAGAAGACGACATAATTCTATTTTGATCTTCCTGCAGTCTCTATAGACTTAGACAAACTTATTAATGGTTTCCATTTTGATTTATGTTTGTTTGTACTTACTTTGTAAAGTAGGGAGTGGTTAGTTATTCTTGCTGATCAAGGATAGAACTGCATGGACATTGAATAAATCCAACCGATTGCATGTGCACATATTTCTGTAGCAAATGAGCAGAAAGTTCTAGGCAACTAATATATATTTTTATTTGAAGAGGCAAACGATAAGAAATTAGTATATTCATAGAGAGCATGTGAATGTACCGTATAATTTTTATAGTGTTTTTCTGTCAGCAGCAACTTTTTGCTCACTTTGGTCCTTCAAATTAGCTGAATTAACATCTAGATAGTGCCTCTAGCAAAACAAAGCTCTCAACTAATTGAAGACATGTGAATAGAGCAACTCTGCAATGCTCCCTTCAGTCTTCTTTCTTTTGCTCGTGTCTTTTTTTAAGAAATGAAACATTTGTATCATTATCCATGAAAATGAGCTGCGCATTCGTAAAGAACAGCAGTCCAAGCTTGGAAGAGCAAAGAAGTTTGTTCGCAGCAACTTAAAATCTTGAGCGAAGACCTTAACGCGATTCTTAGAAAAATATATTCTTCTACCAATGCATAAATAAACTAATTATAGTTTAAGAAGTGAACTTTATAAAGAATTAGCCCTCTTCTATAAATGGAGCTGTGATTTATTAATAATCTCAGTCATTATTTGCTGTGGAATATGTTTACTACTGCACTCATAAGTCACCATCTCTATTGATATCAACAGCAAAATTACAATGTAGTCAGTGTAGGATGTGGAGCTTATGCGACTAAGACAAGTGTACTTAAAATAGTCATTCAGGGCTCAGCTCCTAAAGCAATATAAGGTGCCCTTCTCTAGGCAATGTACCTTCTCACTTTCACGACTGGTCCAGCAGAAGAGGAAGCAAAGATTATTTTGCATGTGGTGGCACTCTTGAAACAAATAATTATGATTTTGTGCAGTACAGTAATTTCACGATTATAAGCTGCACCATTTTGACTAAAATTTTGGTCCAAACTCAAAGTGCGGTTTATAATCAGGTGCGGCTTATATATGGACAAAGAACGAAAAGTTGCTGTTTTAGTTTGGAGGACAGGTGTCTGCTGAGAAAGGCAGGAGCTTCTCTTTGAAATGGAGAATGTAAACTCCCTCCCTCCAAATTATTGTAATTTTGAAATCAAGGGGCTTTCAGGCAAAGATATGGGAATTAGGAATAACAGTTCTTTTCTAGGTAAATTAAAATAGAAATACAGTACTACAAAGAAACAAACTCCAAACCCTGACAAAGTTAGAGTACAACCTGACACCCCATCAGGCAGGGTGTTGGTAGCAGTCCCATTATATGGTGGTTGCAGTCCTCTTGCAGTGACAGATGTGATTCAGTTGAAGCAGTGCTCCTGTAGAAGGTGCAGTTTCCCTCCGGAGCTCCAGTGGTGATGTGGAGAAATCCGGTTTTCCTCTGGAGTCCAGTGGAGAAAAGGACTCCCTTAGTGTCCCAAACTTATTTTGGTAACAAATGTTGGGCTCTTCCCCCTGGCTGGAGCAATTTCCAATGGGGTGCAGTAATTTTATCAGTCCCACAGTGGGACTCAATGGGCCATTAGCAGAAAATGACTCGCTGGAGGAAGGATGGGTTGTGAAAAGATAAAGAACAATGCCCCACCTGGTTTCAATGGATGGCCCATTGGTAGAATATCTGCTGTTGAGATAAGGATCACTGCCCCCACCCTCAACAGATGGTGTTAGAATAGATACCTTTTATCACACTCTGTATTGTAACGTGTGACTTATAATCAGGTGTAGTTTATGTATGGACAAAGAATGAAAAGTTGCTGGCACCCAGAAGTGCGGCTTATAAACGTGAAAATACTGTATAATCTCACTGCCTACAGAAAGTAGTGCACAATTATTTCAGAAGATACCAACTAGTTTGTTCCATCATATCATCAAACTTCCCATCACTGAATGTGTAATGATTATCTTCTTTTATGCTTTTATCTTGGGACAGGCTTTACAACATAAATTCAAGGAGAATAGAATTTTCCTAGAAAACAGACTAAGTTGGGTTTGTCTATTTTTGAAAGAAATTATTTAAGAATTACACTTAAATGCACTCTGGAAATCTGTCCAGTGCAGACAGATAACTCAAGTTCTGGACTTTGGCATCAGCAAAAAAGCAGTACCCATTGCTTTCTTCTACCACACAATTTGGATCCATTCTCAGCTGTAGGAGAGAGCAGCCTCTACTCAGCAGAGAGGTGGCACCTCACTGTGCTACTGCACAAAATACCTTCTCTACTCTGTTGGTGGCAGCACCAAAAAAGAGTGGAATAGCTGACAACAGAATTTTTGAATGGCTTGGGTTGGAAGGGGCCTTAAAGATCATCCAACTTCAACCACCTTGGCATGGGTAGAGACGCCTTCCACTTTCCAGATTTCTCAGGGCCCCTTCCAACCTGCCCTTGAACACTTCCAAATGTATGTCTGATAGGACCCCCTGGGCAATTTCTAAGTGCCTGTCTCTGCAGGCTCTTCTCTGCAGCTCTTTCACCACAATGATCTTTCTTGTCTAATCTGGTGTAACTGTAGGTTTCCTCCACAGCAAACAATTGTCCATTGCTACTCTTTCCTTCCTTCCTTCCTTCCTTCCTTCCTTCCTTCCTTCCTTCCTTCCTTCCTTCCTTCCTTCCTTCCTTCCTTCCTTCCTTCCTTCCTTCCTTCCTTCCTTCCTTCCTTCCTTCCTTCCTTCCTTCCTTCCTTCCTTCCTTCCTTCCTTCCTTCCTTCCTTCCTTCCTCCCTTCCTCCCTCCCTTCCTCCCTTCCTCCCTTCCTCCCTTCCTCCCTTCCTTCGTTCCACCGAGGCTAAAAAACCGTCTGCATGAGGAAAATGGAAGGACAAGCTCTAACTCCTTCCATGAGGAAGCTCGCGGTGTTTCCCTTCTACATTTAAAAGAGGTACAAATCAAACCAGAGAGGGATGGGTAACTGTGTGGCTGTTCAGTGAGCTTTGCTCAGAGTGCTCGTGACTATTGTTATATAACAATGAGCACAAACAGAGTAAATCTTGAGAGCAGCAGCTGCTTTTGTCTATTTCTTCAATAAAGTTTATCTTCAAAGCACAGCACCCAACAGTGACAGAAAAGGAGAGACAGGATCTGAAACAGCTTGCATTTGTGAGAAAAAGAGGTTATGTTATTTTCTGACAGGAGGTTAATGGAGAAATCTGTTCTCAACATGGTACCGAGTGTTTGGTAACAAACAATGATATGTGCATGTATATGCAAATATTATATAACCACTGGTGACAAAAACCATCATACAGGAGACCTGAGCAATTTTTAAAGCATTGTTGACAGAACATAAAGTACCTTGTTTTGAAAGATAGTAAATTTGTTAGTTTGGAAACATGGATGTGGAAGGTGGAAAAAAGATTTACTGCCTGTGTTGCCTTGTAGCAAGGATCAGGGAGAGGAAAATGCATTATGGACAAGGAAAGAAATAGCTTAAAGAAGAAAATATATTAAATGTGGCCTTGAAAAAAAAATATTAGAATTATATAATAATATAATTATTATTATAATATTATTAATTTATTTGTATTAATTTAATTATTAATTATAGCAGATATAATATAATATAATTAATATAAAATAATATAGTATAATATAATATAATATAATATAATATAATATAATATAATATAATATAATATAATATAATATAATATAATATAATATAATATAATATAATATACACATGTAAAAAAGATGGAAATTACAATTATGAGAGAAAAACGTGGACTAAATGAATGAAAACAAAGAAACACAAACTTCTCCCCAGTACTTACTTGACATACTTAGAAGAACTTATAAAAGAAACAAGGCAATATAGAAAATGAGAAAATAAGATTTAGAATTCGCAACAGTGTCATATTTTCAAACTTATGTTATAAATGTAAATTTAAGCTTTGCTGATCTTACAAAAGTAGTTTGTCACAGGGACTCAGAGAATTTAGGAAAGGCTCTTGTGTGATATGTTGGCTGGTCAGAAACAAATTCTTTCTTATGTTCATGCTTTCAGTTACCAAGAGACTTTACCCAAAGTTACTTCAGGGTAGTTCATTTGCTTCACAGTGAATTTATCCTAAGATGTTTTAGTAGAATACAGGTATTAGACATCACCTTTAAGATTTTCCTATTTCTTTCAGATGAGTCACAACTGGAAAAAAAAATTATTATTAAGTATGTGGGGAATAAGGAAGTTCATTGTGCTGTTGCAAGATGTCATTAACAGTTCTACTTAAAAAGATTTTGGAACACTTTTCATATCAATAAAGAACTGTACAAGGTGCAACATATGAGAAGTGACTTGCTCCCTTTTACCTATGTTGCTCTTTCCAGTTATTTTAGCTTATTACTTGTTTTGCTTTTTGTAGTGAAAAGCCTTGATCCTTTTGTTGCATTTCTCAGGACAGGAATACTGCTAATTTCAATGATGGTATTTTTTAATCTCAGAGTGATGTGAATGAATGTTTATGACAGTCTATAGAGAATCATTTTTCCATGCTTTGTTCCTTGTTTAGCCTTCAAATGCAGTATTTATCAGTCTGCAGAGCAAAACTATGTGCATGCCATATCATTACTAGCTCAGGGGGAATCATTCAAACCAATGTAATTTACTCAATATTGGTCAGTTTGACTCCTGACCCTAGTCCCCTGACAGTGTATCCTTGGCAACCCCTGATGTGTGCTAAGTCAGGATGTGCTTATTGGTCTCATCTGTGACAGCTTGCTAAAGGCTGCTTAACATAGCTTGGTCTTTTCAAAAGAAAATTAAAAATTCAATAATATACTGTATTCTGATTAGACTGGTATTTATACAAGCACAGAAGCAGTAATTTTTATTTTCAGTTCTGCAAATCTGATTTCCTGTTTCAAATGGGGAAAGAGCATTTGGAAGTAAGTTTTAGAGGAAAAAAAATTTTTGAAGCAGTATTCGAGAGAAAAATAATATGGCAATAACCCAAACATCCATCATCTTTGTGAGGCATTTGGGCAGTTTTTATGCTCTATTGCTGCTTACATGTCTAAAAGGTGGAACATGAGAATTGCTCTCCAGATATAGACACCATTGCAAAGGAGTCTAGAGTATTTTAATGTAAGAGGACACTTTGCTCATGGATCTAGAAAAAAGTCCCCTGGATTATTTTACTGGTTTTTTTGTCATTTGAAGTTGTGAAAAGAAGCCGTTGTACTGAGTTTAACCAGGAATCTTACGATTTTTCCTATCTCTCTGGAAAGCCAAAAAGCCCTGCTGTTTAGGGTTTCTGGAAGAAATTTTTCACTTTTCAGTGCCTAATATGATCTAATTAACCATGGCTGTTGATGAAAAATTTAACTAAAAATTTCTTTAATCTTTGGCAAAACTGAGCCAGATTTGAAATGGAAATACTTCCAGACCAAGACTTATGGTCCCTGTGATCCTGAACTGAGCATGCTGCCACTGGGGTAGAGGATCCATCTGCTAGCACAGTATTTTCTGCAGCTGTGTCCACCACCATAGACAGTCTATAGAGGAAATGCCATTTAATTAATGATCATCAACAACAAAAGTAGAGAAACACACAAAAAAACCTTTAAAACAAAAGATGAGCTCTATGGTTTGTCAGGACAAACAGGTAGAAATTCTTTTGTTTAATTCTGTTGAAAATCTCCCTCTTGAAAGCAACCTCTGCCAACATCTTTTAAAAATAGTTACTTTACTTGAAGGGACCATGTAAACAAATCCTTCTTTTTTTTTTTTTTTCTGTGCACTACTTATGTCACGATTATTCAGCGACTGTTAAAAATCAGAAATCAGGATTTTTTGGAAGATCTCTAAAGTTGAGGAATCTGCTACAAATTTCCTATCATTAAGCATATTTAATGAGTTTTCAGAATACTTGAGTAAATCCTGTTATTAATTCTTTGGGTTTATTTTATGTTTTTGTTCCAACTCAGTAAATGGGGATGTCCCTCAGGAAAAAAATATTTTCCAGAAAGGTGTAGCAAAATGGTCCCAGGAAAGCATTATTTTAACCAGCACTCCGGAAAGCAGTGGTAACTTTAGGGGCTTACTTTTTATTTTTAGTGTTGTGCATTATGAGATGAGGTTGCTCTTCATTTGAAGTGCCTCTTGTCTCATTCAGTAAAGCATCACCCAGTACTTCAGAGAGGTAATGATTCTCCATCCTGCCTTCAATGAGGATGCAAAGCAATAACATTTTCCTGGGATGCATCCTGGCTCCCCATGGAGGCAGCAATCCTGTGGAAATAGCCAAATGAGGTTGTATGTATAAACTGGTGATATTCATGGTATTCATGTAGAGGTGAATTTGAGGTAGACTTGATTAGCTGAGGGTTTGTGAGGACTGAGGTCTGAGATGGTGGGTGGTTTATTTTAGGTGTAGGAGGTTTCTTTTGTTTGTTTTTTCTTGGTTTCTTTTCTTTTTTCTTTTCTTTTCTTTTCTTTTCTTTTCTTTTCTTTTCTTTTCTTTTCTTTTCTTTTCTTTTCTTTTCTTTTCTTTTCTTTTCTTTTCTTTTCTTTCCCTTTTCTTTCTTTTCTTTTCTTTTCTTTTCTTTTCTTTTCTTTTCTTTTCTTTTCTTTTCTTTTCTTTTCTTTTCTTTTCTTTTCTTTTCTTGCTGAATAGTTTGGTTTTTGGTTGTGTGTTTTTGTTTGTTTTGTTTTTGTATTTTTTGATTGATTGGTTGGTTTAATTTGGTTTGGTTTGGTTTGGTCCGGTTAATCTATATTTTTCACTCTATTTCTATTTTAACTTGAAACTTTCAATAAGATTTCTCAGTTTCAATAGCTGTCCTGTGAAATCTAGCATTTGCCCAAACACTACAATACCAGTTGAAATGTGTTATTCCATTTCAGGATAAAAGGTCTAGAAATAATCCACATTCAGGTATGGAACAGGTACAGCAGGGGGAAAAAAAGGCCAATTAACAAAAAATTTGGAGGAAATGACCAGATTTCTCTTGGGAACAGACATGTCTTTAAATAGCAGTAGTTGCAAGTTTGATGTACCTGTCCAGCAAAAGCAGATTTATGACTGTATTACAAGCAATTGCTGAATCAGACCCAAAATGGGTAATGTATCACTGGCTCTGTTTTGGGAACTACCAGCTAGAGTACTGCATTTACTGCAGTGCTTCAGTATCAAACCCATGGGATTTTTTGGCTAAAAATTACTAATTTTGTTCATCCCAAAAGTATTGGGACTTCATGGGTTTGGCTCCTGGCTGAAAACATTCAAGGGACTACATGTTATAGAATTTAGAATATATTGTTTTGCACATCACTTGAATTAGGTACCTAAGGTATCCTCTTTTCATGAGGTTTGCCATTTAAATTCAGAGACATATGCTTGTAATAATTTTAAAAAAATATTATTCTCTAGCTAAGATATTTAAATAGCAGTTTAGTTATAAAAATGCAGATTGTATAATAAAGTACTATGCAGCTTTAGAATACTAATATGAAATCTTATTATTCTAACAGGCATATCCCAAGATGTGTACTGTCTTAGTAAGTTTTGATGTTCTATGTTTTAGGGCATCAAACAAATTATTATTTAGTAATCAATTCCCATATGTGGGGAATACTGTTCATAGCTCAGTTTTCCAATTCCAACCAAGCATTATATAAAATTACTTAGATGCTTTTTTGCTATTACTACAGAAGAAAAAGGGAAATAGAAGAGAGATGAACTATAGAATTGATATGCACATTATGGCTTCAAAATTACAAGTGTACATGTAAAACTTATAAAAACTAACAGGAAAAATAGCAGTTTTCCAGAAATTTTAGTTTTCTGATAAAGATACTTTTTTATTAATTTCAATGCTGGGAAGTCTCAGCATTGTAGTGATTTTCCTCCTGTTACCAGTCTTATTTTATGGGTTTGGTTTGGGGTTTTTGATGATGTTTTTAGTTTTGTTTTTGTTTGTTTTGGTGTTTTTTTCCCTAATACACCATAAGCCATCATGGTTCATTAAAAATTGCCTCTGTTTATGAAAAAATATACTGTTCATGATGTTAGCAGTCTAATGTTTGTCAATTAATCACAAGTATAAGTATTTTGTGTCCTAAAACAACTAAAGTAAATCTAGTCACCACTCCATACAAAAAAACCCGATCTGTATACAGTGATTCCATCTGATAGAATTTTTCACTGAATTCCATGAGAAAATCCACCTTCTGTGGATCTTTCTCATTGACTTTAACAAAATCAGGACCTCGACCAGGGATGCTTAGGATTGCTCCCTGGGGTGCTTATCAAATATCTTGAAATCTGAACTCGATATAAATATGCCATGGTTCCAGTCACATCTATGCTCTTTAAATTTTAGTTGCACAAATAGTTAATTGTTTTACTCCAAACACAAGGAATAATATCCACCCAAAAGAATAAAAAGAGAATTGAATAGTTATGTTTTGACTGGTAAGCTTCTGAATTAATTTGTAGTGATGCAGTCCTTTATTATAGGTAAGGGAAAATTGAAAAAATTTTATTATAGAAGCAGATAGCAATACATTGAATGGCATTTTTAAGTTGTAGCCTACTGAATACCAAATCTCTCAGTCTGCAGTGGCTTCAACTCCTCAACTTCATGAACGTTGCTGCACTGACTTGAAGCTGTAATAAGTTTTTGAAAGACTACAAGTTACTAGGAGATAATGTGCATCCACTCAATTCACAAGTATTTCTTAATGCATGCTTTGCTAATATCCTTCAAGTAAAGGCTACAGCCTTCCTAGGGATACACTAAACAAGCTGAATTCCTGGCAGTAGTGAAAAGTTTGCTTATTCTGCTTTCATTATTAGGTAGAGGATGAGAACAAGTAATTGTCTTATTTTCAGAGATTATCTAGAATGACACACAGAACAGACTTACCTGGTTCAGAAAACTGACCGTAATACACAAGTGTTTGACTACTTAATATACAATATGTATATATTTGTAGTTATATATGCTAAGGAGGGAAAAACTTTCCATCAATCAAAATTTGCATTTTAAAGAAAAAGAAACAACGTATGAGCTTGGATAAGCAATATGCATCTTTTAGCAAAAAGAAAATGCCAGCATGCAAATATTATGTGTGTGAAAGTGTGCTTAACTGAATTTAAAAGAAAATAAAGAGTGCCTTTAGCAAGTCCAGCTTGTCTGAGAAGATTGAACTAGTGAGATTACCCTTTCATCAACACACACACATTCTCTCTGTCTCACCCACAGACGCATGTACTAAAACAAACTTGTAATGAGTGGGTACTTTATCAAGACCTCCCTCCATCCTTCATTAAATGACAGAAAATTGCTCTTTGCTGACTTTGTCAATGCAGCTTTCCCTCCCAGAAGCCCATTTGTTTCACATGCTAGCACAGAATATTGCAGGAATTTGCAGATTTTAAATGACAAATGTGTCGAAGTTTACCCAGTTCTGAATCATTCTTTTCTTAGGCTGACTACAAGGTACAGTAACTCGCAAAGCTGGACTGGAATTTTTATTGTGGGTAGATCTTGCTAGTTGACTAGTAAAACAGTATTGGACTGTGATCTTCCCCTGTTTGACAAGGTCCCTAAAGGATTCTTTGGTTCCAAAAGCCTTTTCTCTGTACCTTATGTGATAGATGTAGCCATATTAAACTGAGAGCACGAACAAAACAACAGACACATTCCTTTACTACAACTCCTCTATTCTTTATTGAATTTGTCATTTTATTAATTGCACTTACATGCAATGGAGATCAAAGGATGTTTTATGAGATGAAAACTTAACACTTTGACACCATGAAAGGAAACTGTTCTTTCTAGCACCTTTCAGGACAGAAGGCACTTACAAATAGCAGCTACTGTGTTGCTTTGTTAAAGTAACACTTTGATGTGTAGGATTATAATCAATGTAAATTATTGAGTTTTACTACTGTGCTGTGCTGAAGGTATAATGTGTTACTCTGTGCAGCCATTATTTACTCATACCAAGAAATCAGCTATATAACACTTTTTTCCTCCCCTTAAATTCTGTTTTAAAGGTGAATTTGTAAACGTAAATTTAAGAACATATCTTTGGAAATTGTGTCCAGATTTCTAGTTTTCAGTAGTCACATACCAGGTCTCATTGCTGCATTTACATATGCTATGAATTTCAATCCAAACAAATGGAGAGGAGTTTTAGGACAGAGCCTGCAGCATGGCATGTCCTTTAATTGCCATTTACATAGCAGAGGAATCATTAATTTCTAATTCACCTATTATTCACTCTCTTTAGTATGCTGTGTCAATGTCAGTTTTGGGGCAGTGGAATAGATGTGGCTCTGCATTGCTTTTGCAACCTACTTTTGTGTGTGTTTTTCTTTTTCTTCTCTTAATGCTTTTTTGACCTTAGCAGAATACTTCTTCGACAGAGGCAGTTACAGGGCTCTTGTTTGGATATGATTTATGGTGCTACATTAACCCTTCATTGACCTAGAAATGCCCTAATATTAAAACAGTTTGACACACAGAAAATCAAAAGCCCTTTTATTGGAAGTGCTATTGTCCGCATCATAAGTTTCCCCAATGTGATGCCACTGTTACACCATCAATTTCCTACTGCTATTGAACACTGTATTGAAAAACTAATGGACAGAATCCTTTGTCATTTCTGTCCCAGTGACCAGCAAATAGCTCAGCGAATGTCTTCCCCTTCATATCACTTCAGGCATTTCAAAATGACACATTGAAGGTACTCGTTCAGTATTTCATTAAAGGCAGGGGTGGGACAGATCCTTCTGGGCTCCATGTAGCATCTACCATCAGCCAGCTTCCATGTATTTTGGTAGAGGCTGGAAGCATGCCACAGTTCTGTGAGGCTGGAGCCCCTGTTGTGCAGGGCTATGATACCAAATTCATATTTATTAAAAGGAGAAATAAATCATTTTAGAAGATTTTCTGGAGTTTAACAGTAAACAGTCAATAGAGCTCATGTATAAATCCAATCAGCTGTAGCTATTATAAGAGCTTATTAATTTGCAAATGAAACACTTTTCTGCAGATGGGATAGCAACCTATTGCTTTCTGTAGAAATTTTTAATGAATGTTTTCTATTTAAGCCTACAGCTTTTAGCATGATGTTGAAAATCCTTAATGCATTTTTTATAAAGCTGCTTGATTCTAGAGTGCTCTTCCCTAGTGAAAATGAATATATTTCTGTTTTTAATTTATATTGTAACTGCTATTTCCTAGTTTCACTTTTGGCACCTAGGAGGTACACTGTTAAAATAAATCTACTGTATTTTCACAAAATATTTTAAATATTGTAAATGACATTTAATTCCTTGATTTTGACACTCACTGAAGTCCAGTAACAAACAGAAAACAAAAAAGATGCTGAAGTTAGACATACAAATGTTATCTATTTAGCAGTTACCTAAGATGTACAGTAGAGCAATTTCAGGTTTTTATTTATTTTTGAGTGAGATGGTCTTGCTTTTTGTACTGAATTTCTTCACCACTGGTTAATGATACAAACTCCTCTTCCACAGAAAAAAAAGTCTTCTCTTCAGCTGAACTAAAGTAATCATGATTTTTTTTTCTTTTTCTTTTTTTTTTTCCTGGTTCACAACACTTCAAGGTTACTGCTGCTTTCTGCAGGATTAACCTGGCCTTTGCAGATGGGCACCAGAGTCTCAGAGTGTGCAATGGGGAGCAGAGGTCTGTGTAAACCCATTTGATCTACCTACAACTGTGTTCCAAAAATCTAGAACAAGTGAACAGGCTTATAGCAGATTTGCACCCATACAGCCATGAAAAAATCAGGAACCCTCTTTCTTCCCATCTTTTCCCACTTAACAAGAAAAGTGTTTCGAAATTCTGCCGCTGATTAATGCCATCTCTCTAACTTTTAAAGGGGATAAGTGATATGTTTTCATATGGGATAAATGCAAGAAGATGATTTCTAAAACCCCTAAAACAGAAAATAGGTTTTGGCAGAGTCTTTCAGAATCTGAAAGTTTATCCTGTTTGATACTCACATTTTTGCTTTATAGGCATGCAATATTCGACGCATGTTCAGCATTTGTAGACGTGTTAAGATGTAAGATACAAATAATGCTAAGAGCGATAAAGAAAAGCTGAACACAGATATCGGAGAAATGGAGTTTATATGAGATGAAAAAGCATCACAGTTAGAGAAAACAGACAAATCAGTCTCTGTGTTAGCCAAAAATCAGTTTCTAAAACATACATAAGCTAAAGAGTAAAAAGATTAAAAAATTTCTGTACTTTCTCAGACATTGTTTTCTTAGAGAAAAATCTGCAATTATGTTTTTTGTATTTTTCTAGAAAGCAACGTGTGTGTTGCCTGTGAAAACAGGACAGAAAGCAGACTAGAACCTCAGGCATAAATTTTAAAAGTGGTCCATGTAAGATTATAAGAAGTCAAGTGTAATTCTTATTGTGTAAATGACAGCAAGGTAATTAGTAATACTAGAGACTGTCACTAATGACCTTTAGGGTCACAAAGCAATGTACTTTGCCTTGTTTATTAGCTTAACACAAAGGATCATTGTGGTAAACCACATTTTTTAAAAACAAACAAATTTTCATTAATATTTTGCTAATATAGTCTTTAAAAACAATATTTGTGGTACATGACTGGCTGTTATCATAGCTCAGTTCTCTCAGAACTGTGTTTAAACACCCGTTAAAAAAATGAATCCCCCATCTTTATATTATGCAGTGCATCAATCTTTACATATACATGTTAATTTCTATCAAAGTGGTTGCTTTGAACCTATTAAGAAACACCTCCGTTTCTTACTTATTTTTTTGAAAAGCTAGTGTCTGTAACTTTAATTTTTACCCCATTTGTCTTTGGAACAGGCATATTTCGTTGTTTTACTGTACTAAACTGCTTTGGCTGTTTCATAAGGGCTGAGTATTTCACTAAGCTCCTGCAATATTGAAAGAATCTATATTCTGAGAATTTGAAAACATGTCAGCCCACCTAAATTACATATTGATCAGGTTTAATTGCATGCCACCCATCAGTATTAGGTTTGAAAATTCATAAAAAAGAAATAATGTACTCTTTGTGGATGATTACTTCTGGGGCATTTAAATGAATTCCATCACTTAACCCTGAGCCGAGACAGATTATTGAGCCTTGCAATCTAGCCAGTCAAAGTCCAAAGCAATAGAACAGCTGTTTTCAAACTATCAGAGAAAAACAAAGAACAAACAATATAAATTTATATAGATTTTCTTTTAAGTAAAATGCTAAACGTAAACACGTATGTTTCAATTGTTTCTTGAATATCCATTCTTGTTTTGCTTAATAACGATCTGCATTTTAAAATTTTTCTCTCATGCTCCATATGTAAATTCACACTGTAATTAAGATTCCAAAATTAGGGAAGTACTCTAGAGAAAGTTATTTTCTATTTATTTTCATTTCAATTGTGTCTTTCTTATATGTCTGCCACCACTTATCCTCACTTAAAACACTAGGAGTAATGGGATTTACCCATATTCAGTATGCTTCCTGGGAAACACAGGTTTCGAGGCTATGTTCCTCAGTAAGTCAAACTGGGGGAGGAGGAGTGTTTATTATTAGTTTTCTGGACGTTCTTTACATTTAAAAATTATGTTTGTTGGTATTGGGTGTGTTTTAAGAAATTGTGCTTATGTGTGTTTTTCTGTACAGATTATCAATACTGAGTAAAAAGAACCAGTTAAAATCATTGGTTTTGCTTGGATAATAGTTTAAAAGCTACATTTTATTTAGACACTTTGAGGTAATAAATATCTGTGAGCATAATTAACTGTCTTTTATCTAGGTCTGCTCCTTAGTGATGCCTTTTTAGGACCTTTCGTAATGTCTCCTTTTAATGCTCAGTTTGGCCTTGAAAATAATTTTATGAGTTAAAATGTTACAAATGTTTTTCACAATTTTCCCTCTTGTACTATTGAAATTCATGTCTCAATTTGTCTCAAATATTTACTATTTTTTCTTCAGAATTTCTTCATTTCTTGTGGTCCAAAATTTCAGATTTAGAAAAATAAAATAACGTGGCTTAGCCAACAAGGAAGTATGTGTTTGCAAATTATTCTTTGATTTACCATATACCTTGGTTTACTGTATACTCTTTATAAACTAGGGTTGCAATTCTATCTAATATAAAATTATATAGTGTAAAAACGGGGAAATAAAGCTCTATTTTATTTACCCTGAATATTCCTCTGCCAGTATTTAATGTCATGTTATGTACATATTACATACGAGATACGTCATATCACTCTAACCAACTCAGTTGTACAGTCTTTATTAGAAAATTCCACACTCCTCCCTCAAATAATTATATTTGAAAATTAGTCTGAAATTAAATTGATGGTGCGGGCACACACACACGTACACCAGTGCTGTAGTAATCACTTAAATGGGTGACTGCAGATCAGAAACAAAAACCCTGTCTCATGCTTATGCGACTTTTGACCCCTGAAGCAGATTGACTCCTTTATTGCATAAAATATCAGAGTTGTGTCAGTGGCTGAGCTCACCTTGTACATGGTTTGTAGTCATCAGAAAAAAGAGTCCGTTACCATAATTTTATTGTAGTTTCCTCCACTTTTTCTGGAGGAGAGAATTATTGAGTGAGATATAGACATGGAGGCAAACTTTCTAAGCTCTCAGACTTATTATTTCATGTTTCCTAATAGACTAAAGCTACTATTAGTCAAAGGAGAGTAGGCTCAGTATTTGAGTGCAAAGAGTTTTATCAGTCATGGCACACTGCTGCTGTTGATGTGAACCATTATATCAGAGATTGATTGGTGAAGAAGCTGACTCATTAAAGCCCAATTATTTCCTGTTACATAAGTTGTCCTTGAGAAGGGAAATTTTTTAGTAAATTAAGCCTAAAACAGTTTAGATTACTTTGGTTTTGTAAAGTAACCCAAAGAGACAGAAAAGAAAGTCCAAAAAACTGCCAAACATGCCAAAGTAATTAAAAAAAAAAAACCCAAAAATTTAAACTTCTTCCTTTTTCTTATGACTCAAAGGCAGGAAGTCTTACATATTCTGCTTTCATATTAGGATACATTTTATCCCTATTGTAAACTAACTGGAGTTTTATAAGCAGTTATGTTAGATTCAAGCTATTCCCTCTGCCAATTGTATTCAGCCCTTATGAAATGTAATCAATTAATATTAAGAATAGTTGTAAGGTACTGTAATTTTTTATAAGACTCCTGTTTCTTTACTTCTGTCCATGGGAAATGTCTATTAGGAAAATTTTGTTCTTTAAAACTTGGAGAGGACAGAGAGCAAATTCCAGAGATTTATTCAACCAATGAGTTGTATTTTGTATTTAAATTTTATGACTGTAAGTAGATGTGGTCAGGACATAGTACTGTGGTACAATATCTGATACAGATTTGTCATCTGAGTCACTAACTTTGAATCCTGAAAGTCATTCTTGGACCAATAATTTTTTGCATTAAATATTTTTCATATGTTATTCCGAATTAAAAACTAGAAACAAAAAAAAAAAAACCAGAAACAAAAAGGAAGACAAAATTTTCCAGAGCAAACATTGCACTTCATTACAAATTGGTCATCCAGCTTTATGTTTGAAAACTCAAGGGACAGCTTTGTACTGCTTTACATTAATGATGGAATTAAATAATTAGGCTGTTACGTAACTGGAAAAGCATTTGTTATAGATTGGACTTTTATCTTATGTTCTTATACTTGGCAACTTTTTAAGCTTTTTAAGATAATGCTTACTGTATGTTGGGAGTTTTTGCATAGGATTTCATCTCATGACTATTAAGAAATTTTCCTTTATCATGTACTTCTGTTATTAGCTATGATCAAACACTTTGATTTGAAGTAAAAGCAGTTGTGTAGGCTTTGATAATATTAAAGCTTTAGCTGGAGCATTTTTAGGAGCTAGAGGCTCGACATGTTAAAAGTATCTGTACATTTTTCTGTCTGTGTGTGTTTCCCTTCTGCAGCAATGTCCCTGAAGTTCTCATTCACGTTGGGGTTGCAGCACCAATCCACTTTTCTTCTGCCTGTGGACAAATCAATAGCAAATCACTTATTACTTACTGAGTACATAGGAAACAAATCTGTAGAAGTCTAGATCAAAGAATGTGCTTATGGCCTCCCAAATTGAAGCTTACCACCTATAAATCATCACTACCTGTAGTCTGTGAAGAATTCTGCAATGACTGATGTGTTGGGTTCGATGTAAAGATTTCACTGTACCATCCCTTCTCCCCCTGCTTTCCTTCTGCCACTGCTGGCTTGCTTCCTCTCACTTTCAACACATTTAGTTTGGAAGACTCAAAATCAGACAAGTGTGGAGTGTTCACACTGCTTTTGCCCCCTTAACCTTAGACTGTTCTCTGAGACTGATCTCACAGCATCAGTTAACTGTCAGGTCTAGCTCTTAGGGATTTGTCAATGTCAATCCATTATCTCTTGGCAGGGACCATCATAGAGTGATACAAAATGCCCGTGTCTCACCCCTCTCATAATATCTGAAACCCATTGCTCAAAAATCAGATGGTTAAAAAAAAATTTCTGAACTGAAAGAAAGAGACAAGCAGGAAAATTCAAAATGACAGGTGGACACAAGCTGTAATTTATTGTGCATATGGGACAAAGGTCTCAGGAATATGAGCATTCTGGATGATATTCCATTCTTATTGAAGCCAGTGGGAATTTTTATTTTGACTTCATTGCGGACCAAGATGTCATTCTTCACCTCCTAGATGGGAAGAAAAAGCAGGAGCGAAAAAAATGGGGAAAAATCTTTTTCTTGGTGAAACAGAAATGGAATATCAATATATTACTTTACTAGGTGGGAAGATCAAGGGGCAAGAGGGGGAAAGAAGAGAAGACAAGAAATATTTGTTTTGGGCTATTTGGAATTTTTAGTAGAGTAGAGTAAAAATTTTTAAAAGCTTCTCTTTCGCAAATGTTGACAATTATATTTTTCTATGCTGAAATCCAATAGATTTGTTTTAAAAATGAAAAAATTCTGAAATACCTATCCCTTTTGTAGTTCCTACTGTATGGTAGCCCTCATTCCTAGCTCATTCAGGAAATTGTTACAATAAATTTACTTCTAACAATTTTTTCCCAAGTCTAATGAAGGTCGACATCATTTTTTCAATTTTCATTTTCTAAACATGTAGAAATCTGCATGCTAAATGAAATATTTGCCTCTAATTTTTTTAAAAAATATTTTCTTTAGGATCTTCACTAATAAGAAAATAGTTTTATTGCAGTTCACCTCTAAGTTCCAGTTACATTTTTCTTTTATCTTATTTGTTTAAATAATAATACATGATGCTAAAGAGATGTAAGATAACCTTTGAGTAATAAACTGCTTTTTTAGCATATGCTTTCCACTGTCACACTTCAAGTCATAACCAAAGAGAATTATGTGAGTAGAAGCAAACAAACAATATGATCTTACAGATTAAAACCATCTCTTTCTAATAATTTCTTTTTAAGATCTTTTAAATAGGGAAATAATTTCTCAGACTATTATTTTGCTTCTTTACATCAATTTTTTATCTTCCCCCCCCTTTTTTTTTCTTTATTTTCCTAAACATAATTCAAATTTTTGCCCATTTGTTGAGTACATACATAGTTACTAGGATATTGTGCTGTGGAAAAGTGTGAATTTCAGTTGGTTACTACTGACAGTAAAAGACGAACAGGACCATCAAGTTGCATTGACACTTCACTGTTTTTATTTAAGTTCTGGAAGGCTGTTCAAAGATTCTGGACAATTAAAGTACAAATATTTAAGACATATTGCAATATTGCATATTGCATATTGCAAAACTCATTGTAATCTGAAATTTCTCAGAGCGTCATCTCTTCAAAACAGATTTTGGGTTTGGTTTTAAAGATTTCCTATTCCTACTTTCTGGACTATTTGAAATCACTCATTTTGACACAGCATCTTTGCGTGGCCTCCTGAATGAATGGAGGCATTAATCCAAAGCGATGAAAACCAGAAAAAATATCCCCCAAATATATGAAAGTCCCTATCCATTTGAATTGCTCTTAATATAAAACACTAAAATAAATAACTTTAATTTATATAATAACTTCAGAAGAAACTTCAGACTGAAAGGCATGTTGAAAGAATGCTGCATTTCCCAACTTTTCACCTTAGTAATTTCCACAGCTGATTTGAGCATATGCCCATAGCGACTTTCATCTTCATTCTTTGTGAGCCAGTCTCGAAAAGGCACGAGTGGAAATGGAACATGAAACTCTTGTCAATGCAAGGATGGGCATCATGAGCCAGTTAGGGACAAATTTACCTTTTCAAGGCTTAGCCTGTCAAAAATCTGCATAAGGGAAGAAATGTGTCCTTGTCTAATCGTAAGAAGATGGTGCTGCCTTAGAGATTAGTAAAGTTATGCTTTTAACAAACTCCATTAGAATTATCTCACACATATGTATTCAAAAATGGATGATCATTGAAACTTGTGACCAATTATTAATTTTACCATCAGATTTTAATGTATTGTTGTTTCTAAAATTTGAGTTCATTCTCCATTCTCTGCAAACCATAAACATCTTTGCAATTATTATAAGCCTATCATTCTTTAGGAATGGCCCAAGTGCATCTTTTCTCCCTGACAGCATGCAAACCTCTCACTGTATGCAAGCTATCACATAACTCAGCAGAGGATGCAAAAGTGTTTTCTTGTGCAGAGAAGGTGGAATATTAACTTTTAGAGCTGAGGATTCCCTGGAAAAGATCAGAAGAGCAGCGATTCCTTTTTGTTGCTTTGGAACAGTATATGAAACTATTAAAAAATGAGACCATTAACTTAAAATGTTTTTAATCATAATTAATACATGCTGCATGACTGGAGACTACATAGCATAAGTGCTTATGGATGTTCATTGTTGTGTAAACCTGCATTATTTTAATATCTCACTTTCCCAAAATCAATCTAATAATTAAATAATATAATTATGAAGTATCTATGCTTTTTGGAAGTCTTGCTCTTTTGATGACTCTTTGTATGAGTATCCCTGTTTTGTAGTATCGAAAAAGCAGACCAAAATTTTTTCTGAATCTGTAATGCACTGTTAATTGAACTGGGTTTATATTGGAGGTTTTGATAGAGTGGGGAGCTGCAGGGGTGATATTTGAGAGAAGATATTGGAGGCTGTCCCCATGTTAGATAGCTCCAGCCAGCTTCCAAGTGGACACACCACTGGCCAAATCTGGGCCTAATCAGTGGTGCTGGTGGTGTGTGTTATATTTAAGTAAGAGTAGAAAACACAGGAACATCAGCCTGTGGTAAGTACTCATGTTGGAGTAGCTCATGAAGGGCTGCATCCTATGGGAAGGTCACCATGATGGAACAGAGGCAAAGGAGTAAGGAGAAGCACAAAATGTTATTAACTGACAGCAGCACTTCATTCCCATCTGGTCCACCTAGAATGGGAGAAATGTAAAAGAGTCAGGAGGGAAGTTGAGCTTGGGAAAAAGGGAAGGGTGGGAGGAAAGTTTCTTTTGTTTCTCACTATCCTACTCTGTTTTTAATTGGCAAAAAATTAAATTAATCTTTCTATGTTGTGTCTCATTTGCCTGTGACAGTAACTGGTGAGCTTTCTCCCTGTTCTTACCCCAACCCATGAGATTTTCCATCTTATTCTCTTCTCCTGTCTTGCTAACAGAGAATGAGAGAAGAGTTTGCTAAACACCTGGCAGTCAGCTGAGGTTAACCCACCAAATAATTTCAAGGCTTTTTAAAGCAAAATTAATATTAAAAAATAACTGTAATTACTGAACCCCTTTCTCACCTCCCTCTCGCCTTTTAATTATTTTTTTCATCATTTTTTCTTCATCTATATTGAATTTGAAGGGCAAAAAATAGAGAATGCAGAGGGAAAGGATTATGCTCTGGAGAGAAGCAAACCCAAGCTTTTAATAATGCAAAATATTCTTAATTCTGAAGGAAAAGGAATTTAAAAAAATGCAGGTGAACAAACAAACAGATATTCCTGCACATTGAAAATATCCTGGGAACTACACGAAAGAGAAATTTCAGATTGCTCTTGCACATCTGAATCAAGTGGAATATAAAGCCTTTGCTCTAGTACAGACCTTGAGGCTTGAAAAGGTGAGAATGTTGATGGGTGCACACTGATCCCAATAAGCTATTTCATGTCAGACAGGCAGAGACCTAATGAGATGAAAGGCTTTGAAGGGAAAGTCACAGAAATTCTAAGATGAAATAAGATATAAACTTTTAAGTTTTATTAAGTATTGAAACCATTTCCTGTACTTGGGTTTTAAATTAAGATTGGATCTCTTACACTATCTCATTTAGTTGGGCAAAATAGGAGCATAACTGGAGAAAATTAGGTGGGATGGCCAGTCACGGGAGGCCAATTTGTGAAAGATTATTAAAATCTTTCATCTTTGATTTGGTAAAAAATTCTATATCCCTTGAAGAAAGAGGAAGATGAAAACAGCTCAAAATATAGGCAGCCCAAAAAATAGATTTTCTGTGGCAAGACAACCTCAATACAAACATGTGGGACCCCACATAAATGGCAGGTCAAATCTCTGAATTCCTTGCAGTAGGAAGGAGAGAAGAACATTTGCCCTGAAAGTCATGCACAAGTATTTTGCTATTTCCCCCCACTAGTTAGAATAAACTCCTGACTATAAAAGGCAGGCCAAAACTGGCTGTTTTTTCAGAGGTTTAACTGCCAACCAGTTCTGTCACATCACCTAACAGGAATAACATTTCCACACAGCTACTAAATTATCAGAAGAATTCTCAGTGTACTGTTCAGTGACAAGGTTTCATGTGAGGGTTTCAAGTTATTTTCAGTATTGTTTATTATTATAGTAAGTTAAATATGTGCTAATGCTTAACCCTTTGGACAAAGAGATTTACTGGAAAGAGCAAAACTGATATAGGCTAACCTGGAGATAAGCAGTCAGTGCCAAGCTCTACCTGGCTATGCTTCCAAACATTCATTCTACATGAAATCCTAGTGATGGATTACTTCTGTGTAATCAACACTGTTAGCACATAACATGAATTTTTTCTACTATGGTAAAAAATGTTCTGGGCAATCAACTGGAAATCACGTTCATGTTTTCATGTCCATGTAAGTCAACCCATTCATGCAAAAAGACAGTGCTGTTGATGAGATGGTAAAGACCTCATTCAATTTTTATGTGGTGTCGTTCCTATCTCTAGAATTCATCTGACATTTACAAGTCTTGTCCATGAAAAAACCCAACAACTTTTGCCAATGAGTGTAAGTTTGCAACTAGAATTACTATTGATGCTGATCTTGCAGTAGTCACGGAGCCAGACTGAATCCATATATAGGAAATGTGCAGTAAATGCCTTTGTACTTTGGCGAACTTGGTTCAAGGTGTCTTGGTCTACCTTGTTTCTATTTTAACATCAACATGAAATGTGAATAAAGCTTTCTCTGCCCTCTCACTGTATTATCATATTTACAGGAGTAGTGCATTAATTTAAACTATGTTTGGACAACTTTGTTCTTAGTAATATATATGACACCCAAATCCAATAAAAGATACAGCCTCCTCTTCCACCAGCCACAAATCAACAATTCTGTTCTTTTATATCCATCTATTGGTGATTGCATTGTTTTTTTCTTTTACATTTTTTTTTTAAATTAGCAAGCATATCTGTTATGTATGTTTAAAAAAGGAGAAGCTATAAACACTACCACACAATGATTCAGTCCTTTTTAGATAACATCTGAGCCTATATTCTGTTTAAAGGATAGCTATGTCCCTGATTGAAGTCAATGTTAATCTGTCATTTTACCCATCATGCTTCTCCTGGAAATATAGGGACTTAAACTTTTGCTCAGAAGCTTTCCTGTACTGAATATGTTTGAGTGTGCTTTCAAATTTAAATCTCAGCACAAGTGACTTTGAAATAAAAAGCAAAATATTCAACATTTTTAACTCATATAATAGAAAAACTCCATAATAATAAGGTAAAAGAAAAACAGAACAATCCCTCTCTCCCCCCACAAAAAAAACCTGAGGAGCTAAACTGCCAGTACAGCACGATTTTAGCCACAAATAGAATTGTATTATCAGCTTGAAAGTAACTCTCAGCAGGGACTCAGACAGCAGACGGGATTGTATTATTCTGCCATTCCCCTATCCATCTGTTAAAGAAGTTCTGTTTGGAATCAAATGCTCCTCTTTTTAATTATTTTTTTAAGAATAATCTAATTTTTGAACACAATCAGTGGCACTTCATATATGCACACCTTGCAAGTGTTTAGAAAAAAGCTTCCTTTGTTAGTTTTCATTCAGGGAATTCATCTCCACTACCTTTATTAGTTTGAGAATTGAGTTTGTGCCAATCCCAAAGACCCATTTGAACATCTGTAACTGTAGAATCCTCCCCTGCTTTCCTCAATATGTTTTGGTTTTTGTTTTTTGGATTTTTTTTCTTATTTGGAATATCTTCTACCTTGCATGAAATTTTCACATAGTGTTTTGGCTCTTTTATATACTGTTTCTTTTCTCTCTCCAGGAAATGTGCTCAAATCTCTACTGTAGCTACAATGAGGGAAAAGAGCTATGATATTAACACACACATTCCCCCCTGCCTAATAAACTCTTTTTTACTCTAGGTGGTACTTGTGTTATTATCTGGTTTTGAAAGCCTCTCTATCTCATATAAAGCATGGAAATAATGGTCCAAGAAGGGATACTATACCAGCAAAGTGCTTGTAAGATATGTTCATTTTTATTGGTGAATACTACTTTTGTGCTGTATATATGTCCCAAATGGAATAAAACGCAACAAGAAAATGGCATAACTGAAGCTACATACTTCCCAGCATAACTGAACCCATGTTAGAGATTTCCATTCTTATGTGTATATTGGTTAGAAATTGCTGTTCATCGTTCCTCTGTATCAGGGACTGGGAAAGAAGAGGTTGTTGTGTAGGCTTACCTTTATTCTTTCCACTGTTTGGATTTTTCTGAAATTAGAGATGATATAAAAAAGGTATTTGTGAAAGACAGTAGAAGGTATTGACAAAGAAAAAATTCAATTTCCAAGAAGTCTTTGAAATATTGTCCCTTTGATATTGTTGCCATCACTTACCAAAAAAGAAAACAAGCCCCAAACAAAAACAACAAGAAAACCTGGCCAGAAGAGTCCAAAGGGAATTGGCAGAGCAAATCATATCTCAGGAAATCATGAAAAGTCAACCCTAGAAAGTTAAATTTAAAAAACCCAAAAAGCAAAACCAAAAGACAAACTATTAATTCATTCAGCTTGAGATTTGATGTGTCTGTGGCAAGACTAAAAATAATCTTTGGAGCAGTTTAGACCACAGTTTTGTGTGGGGCAAATTTCAAAGAAATCCTTTTCTCCAATACCTGAACCAAAACATTGAATAAGTGTAGTCAGATTGCCTGTCCAGTCTCTCTTTTGCCATGTGATCTATCACAGACTCTGTGGTCCAAAATCTAGGTAATTTGGATCAGTAGTTTCTGGGGTTATACCTGCTGTATCTGGCCTCAAAATACCTACTTTGCGTGTTGATGTGCTTTCCCAAAAATGAATACATTAAAATAATGAGTTCCTGAAAATGTCCTCATTACATTTGCATCGATATTCCTTGATTGGAGACCTCAGAGAGACAATTCCCTCCACATCCAAATTTTACTCACTGGAATATTTTGAAATATTTTAAAATACACATAAATAAATAGCTTTATTAGAAAGCAGTTAGGCTGTATTTCAGCATTAGAGTCACTTTGGGAAGAGACTACCATAGAGGATATGGTGTGGAATTTATATGTTAATGATGGAAGGGTGAAGAATCACCTTGGCAGGTGGTAGGGTGGGACTTCTGTGTCTCCTTCACCTAAGTGAGACTGTGTCAATTCTTCACAGCAGTCTTGTCCTGGTAACCTAGTTCATATTTTAACTGCTTTCAAATTGCCACGATGTCAAAACCAGAGCATCTAAGAGATAAATAGCAAACTCTGTATATTTCATAGACACACACATCCATTATACGGAGACACAGCTATGCCAGCACAGCAGACTCCCCAGTACAGATTGTCTGAAACTGGGAGGTCCTTGGACGCTGAGGTTCAAGAGTCTATTTTTGAATACAAGCTCGTCACTATTGAGATTTTTATGCAAATCCTTCTACCTAATAAATGAAGGGATGTGATCTGTGCTGAGGATGTCTACCAGCATTACTGTCCATCCAACTGAATTTCAGTTTTGGTACCCACAGTGCTCTTACTTTAAATGATGGTGACTGATTCTTTCCTTTCTTCAAGTAAAGAAATAAAAATCTTAGCTCCAATTTCCTGGAAGAAAACTGTTTCCTTACTGTCTAGTTTACTCATCGAGTTAATGTCTGCAAATATAGTAAATGCATGTATTTGTTCTTTACTGAGATTTCTTTTAAATTATTTTTTCCAACAAAATAGTCTGAAGGAGCTATTGCTACATGGTAAGCAGGCTAAAATGGACCTGTAAAATTAAACTTTCTTTCACCTGAATATTAAAGGGAAAATGACTATATAAATTATATAATTTTAATGTAGTTTGCTTTTCTTCTTGTGAAATATATGTTCAAAAAAGTGCACATGACTTCAGAACCACCTACAGACTGTTTAGCAAATGTAAACAATTTAAGCATGTTATATCTGGGATTACGTCTTTTCACAATTAAAAATATCTATCTGTTGTGTGACATCAAGATCAGGAGCCTCAATTATTCTTTGATGTTTCACACAAGCAAGATAATAATTGGAAGCTGACAAAATTCATGCTCAGGTTGGGGGATATTGATTTCTGTTTGTTGCATCTTAACATTTTGAATGCGACTGTCATGTATACTAAAACATTAAATTTACTGTCTTCATAAAAGTTTAACTAAATCAGCCAGCGAATGAAGGAGTTATTGGCAGCTTTTTCATTACTAAACATGGTGTAAAACTTCTGATTATTTTTATATTTAGAAGTTCTGAGGTGACTTTCATGTATGCCAATAAACACTAGGTCTCGTAAACATTCTGAGTAAAATCATTCTTTCTTTTTAAGGAATTACAAAATTATTTTCCGCTTGATTATTGGCACTAAATGCTGCAACAACGTGTTCTTTTCCCATCAGTACATTAGTAGCTGTTCATAACCAGAATAGTGCAACTTTGTCCGAGAGTGATGGAGTAATAAAAGAGTAGGGTTATTTTGAAATAGTCAAGAACAAATATCCTGATAAAGAATGCAAGCATAACATTCAATGTCATGTGTTAGAAACACATGAATATTTTTTCAGCTTACCTATAGGTAAACCAAAGAAAAAAGTTGCAAGAAAAGAAACAACTTGATTTCAGAGCTGCCTATGTTTCATTCATTTGAAAAATTAAGCACTAGATTCAAATACACACACACTCTGCATCTCTGATCTGTTTTCTAACTTTGATATGACTATCTCTGCAGATAAATTTACTACTAGGACTTTGGAATTTTTCGGAACATTTAGTGTTAGTGAAAACATGATTGCTAAGGAGCCAATAGATTGTGTATTTTTGTGGGGAAAGAGATAGGAAAACTTTCAAAATATGCTGGACCTACATATCTTGCTTCTGAAGCAGTGAATATCTCAGTAGCTCAATGAATGCAAGGAAGTTTGTGATCTAGTTATCAGGATCTTTTAGTTTAATTACAGTAAATTCACGAATACAAGCCGCACTGAGTATAAGCCGCATCTCTGGGTGTTGGTAAATATTTCGGTTTTTGTCCATAAATAAGCCGCACCCGAGTATAAGCCGCTCTGTTGTTCGCAGCGAGGACCCGCGTGCAACAAAGTTGCCAAATATTAACAGAACGGCAGCAGGGCAGGGTGTACTGGCTCGGCTCAGGCTGTGCAGACTCGGCCCGCTAGGGGCTGCTGACGGGGCGAGGTAGCCCAGCCCGGCGCTGCCGCTCGGCGGGGCCACTGGGGACCAGCTGCCGCTACCACTGGGCTCAGTCACCATGGCCCGGCGCTGCCCTGTGTTGGCAGGCAGGGACGGAGCCCCCCGCCGCCTCCCCGAGCCGCGGCAGTGGCGGCCCGGGTCCCCCCCCTTCTCCCCGAGCTGCGGTAATGGCGGCACGGGGCCCCCCCGTCTCTCCCCCGGGCTGTGGCAGAGGAGGGAAGGAGGGAACTCTCCCTCCTCTCTCCCCGCCCCCCGTGCTGCCTGCAGGCAGCCAGGCTCCACCCGCGGTGCAACAGAGTAGCGATTTGTAACAATTGCAAAACGCCGACTTTGCAGCTGCTCGGGTCGGCACTCTGGCAGGCACTTCTGAGGTTGTAAATGTCAGAAAATTATTCACATATTAGCCACTCCTGATTATTAGCCGCATTTCCGCTTTAGGAGCAAAATCTTAGTCAAATTGGTGCGGCTTGTATTAATGAAATTACTGTATTATCAGAAGTGTCTTGATATGTGACTGTTCACTGGAATCTATTCAAAAGCTGACATTTGTAAGCAGTTGGGGGAAATAGTATCACGAAATATTTTTCCCTCTATTAAATTTAAATTAATATTTTGTTGCTGTCATGCAACATTTTTTGCTGCTCCAAGGAAAATGTTTAGTCTGAACTTCCAGCAGCTGAAATTAGAGGTATAGCAATGAAAAGCTTACAATAATTTCACGATTACAAGCCGTACCTGATTGTAAGCAGCATGTCCAGGTGTCAGCAACGTTTAGTTCTTTGTACATATATAAGCCTCACCGGATTGTAAGCCACACTTTCATTCGCAGCGAAGTAACCAATTTGCAACAATCACACGATCGCTGGTTTTACTGGCAGGTGCTCGATTTGCGAGCTCTGCTCCCTCCGCGGGGCCGGTGGGGCTGGAGCCCCTGCCTCCCCCGCGCCCCTCGGGGCCAGGGCCCCCGCCTATCCCCTGACCTGCAGGGCCGGCTGGGACCGATCCCCCTCCTCCCCGCCTCCCTGTGGGACCGGTAGGAGCCCGCCTCCCCCAGCCGCACAACAGAGGAACCAATTTGCAACAATCGTGCCATTGCCTGTTTTACAGGCAGGTGCTCAATTTGCAAGCTCACCTTGGCATCGCGGCTCGCACATCCGGGTTGGGAAATTTCCAATATATGTTCATATATTGGCCGCTCCTGAGTATAAGCCGCACTTCCGGGTTGGGACCAAAATTTTAGTCAACGTGGTACAGCTTATAATAATGAAATTACTGTAATTATGTTTATAAAATTCACTTTTCTCTTCCCCATATACAAGAACCAAGAAATCTGTGGCATTATCCCTTGACATTTTCAATTAAATTTACTGACTATATATAAAAATACAAGTTGCATAAAACCTAACTTTATTGAAGTTTAGTACTCAGACATGTGGAATACAAATGGTGTGCTTACATTTAATTTTTAATACAACTTTTTCAGAGTCTGTAACTTGACTGTTTGAATGGAACAGAAGATACTGAGTTTTCATTGACTAAATGGTGAGAACACATAATTTTTGTTAGTCTGAAAAAAACAAGTTAAAAGCACATAAAATGATGAAAGCTCTCTTATCCAATTATATCTGTTCCCTGCATCACTTCCAGGAAAAGATAAATTGATTGTAACCCACAGAGTTGGTTAGGAAAGTGGAGGTAAAGAATTACAGAGACTAAGGTGGGTCTATGAAAAATATGCTGCTTGGATTAATGCTTTAAATCTATTGCTCCCTACCTCTCCACACAGACTGTTTAGGTGCAGATTATTTGAGTTATGATGATGAAGAGAAAAATTAGACCAAGGGTGTTGGGATTAGAGCTTGTTTCTTCCTTCAGTTATATTTGAGTTATGTTGAATTCACTAAATATTCTACCTGGACAATTTTCAAAGTTAGACACATATCTGGAGGATCCCTCACCTTCCTTTCTCTTATTAAAGACCCCGGTAGTTAAGGCAGCCACTTACATTGTACTGATAAACCTCTGCCTCAGCCAGTGGTGAACAAAAACTTGGTATGGAAAGTAAGTGTGAAGTGATTTTCCCACTGGTGCAATTAACCAAAGTGCCCTTTCTCCCTTCTTTGCCCTGAGACACAAAATCACTATTGCTTTTTTTGTGCTATATGACTCAGTAAACAGTTAGGTGTTTAAATGATTCCCAGGCAATTGTCTACATGTGGTGGACA
>NC_046221.1:62787685-62790185 GCF_009819885.2 Catharus ustulatus | reverse complement strand
AAATATAAACTTTATTGAAAACCTGCAAGGGATATTTTTTTGTTTGTTTGTTTTCATCATCCCCAAGATGGAACATTTTGATTCTAATCAGTAATATCCCATGCCAGCAAACGTATGATCTAATTGATTGCTGTTTAAACTAATCTAAGATACTCCTGTGATATTAGAATAAGAAATAGAATGAAGAAAATTATTCTGGAAATGATTGCAACATTTTGCATATTGCACAAATATTAATTGGTCCTTAGATCAACCACCCAAGGGATATTCCATTCTTCATTTCAAAACAGCAAAAACAGAGAGACGAAAAGTGACTTGCTGAGAAAGGCAGTTGAGTCAGTGTCAGAAGAAGGAGAAATGGCTGGAATTACTTTCTTCCATGTTATAACCACAAAGAGAACATCAACATAATTATGCTTTTTACATTTGCAGTGGATGTTTCATCATAGAGATATCTATATTTATTTTTCCGTCATACCTGTATACATGAATATTCAACTGAAAAATAACTTGAAAGCATATAACTCCATTGAAATTAAAGAAAGAGAAATAAGTTTTAACCTAATTATATTAAATTTCAGGAAAGCAATACTGAAATGAAATTTTTGGCCTCAGCCCTCCAAAGTGAGAGCTGGAATTAAGCTAAAATAAAAATCTATTTGAGTTCTGGTAATTTTTACAAAAAATGAGACTTTAGCAAAACAAACTTTGATAAATTTTTTCATTCGTAAACTTTATGCTAAAATAAAATAAAATTATGCAATCCTTTTATCTGGCAAATTTAATCCATAACAATATTTTATGAGATTTCAGGTGCATCTGAAATAAATTTCAGATAAATATCTCTGAATATATGTCCAAAACCTCTAAAGTTTACCTAATAGAATGAAAAACATTGTCGTGTCTATACTGCTCTGTTCTGCTTGGGATGTGCATGTGGCTTTCTTAAAGCTGCTGTTGTGGTTTGTTTCTGTATGAATGACATTTTATTTCTATGAGTCAGAGGGGTTTGTGCTTTTTGTCCTGTTTCTCCCTTCAGATTCTCTTTGGTAGATCTGTTGCTGCAACTCCCAGCACTGTCAGGAGTGCAGCTGTTGATGGTACCCAACAGGGTATGAGTTAAAGTGGGTTTGACAAGAGTCCTGTGAATTAGTAAAAGGAGAATAAATTTCAGAAGTAAGGATCATACACAGGAACTTACATCACACATTGTAATTCTCTTAACTTTCTGTCCAGAATAAATTCCATAGCAAGGGGCCATCCACTGGACTTAAATTCTTTAGTGTGCAGATTCTATGGTATTCCTGAGGATGACTCTGGCAAGTAGAAGAAAAACAAATTCTCATGTTTCCAGATTTCAAATAACTGTTTCTATAACTGCCTTCCTATATTTAATTCAATACTTTATATGTGACTTGCAAGGAAAAAATTGTATCAATTACAAAAAATAATAGAACAAGCAACTGTACAGATCAAAACGAATAAGATCAAAATAAGACCTAAACTAGCAATCATAATTCAGATTTTTGGTTTAAACAACATTTTACTTTATAAGGTTATTCTTCAAGTTTAAATAAACCTGCAATCTATTAACATTTTAGCCTTTAAATGCAAACTGCACTCCTTACTCTTTGGACATGGTAATGTAGTGGTAATAAAATTGATGAACAATTAAATCAATGAGATCATGATATCCAAAACAAGAGAAGGGGGATATACATGGATGATACATGTGTGGTAGTGGATAGGATGTGAGCTGCTACCAGCCCTTGGTCTCCCTGGGACCAGAGTGCATTAAGGTTCAGATTTTACTTTAACCAAATTACTGAAATAAGTTCAGCCTGGAGATTTCATGCTGTCACAGCCTGAATGAGGATTCAACCCATGCTGTGATAGTTCAGCCCATTCCTTTACTTTTAATGGTCATCTGGTGTGTAATTTCTCTCCTCACCCTTCTTTTTTTTTCTTTTTTTTTTTTTTTTTTATTTTACCTTGAGCAGAAGACTGAAAATAACTGAGGTAGAGTGTCACAGTCCATTTTTTGCATCTCATCCCTTGTGGAATTCATTGCTTAGAAAAGACAATAGTGAAAACTGCAGAAAACCAAGAAAACATGTAATACCACTTTTTGACAGGATGCTGTTTAATCACTTTTTGTGTTGCTTTATCTTCTGATAAAGATGTGACTCAAAGCACATGCCTCATCCATGACTTTCACTCTCATGACTGTGTGAACACCTGATGTCTAAACATTTTTGTAAAGGAAAGAAAGCATTTTTTGATTGTATTTTCTGTTGTATAATTACATTTGTTTTGCATGGTTTCATTTTAAATACAGAATTTCATGGGGTTTCTAATGTACCCATCATGGTATCTCAAATATCCCTTCACCTCCCCTCTGTAACTGGCACTATTCTTCTAGATTAGAGCAGCTGACAAATGAAAGGGCATGAAAACAAAATTGCAAGGTCACCCCTAAATGTCTTCCAGGATAAAGCAC
>NC_046221.1:62715185-62782685 GCF_009819885.2 Catharus ustulatus | reverse complement strand
ACTGCATACGCTGAAATTTCTTTGGTGGTCTCCTTCACTGGAGTTGTAAGTCCTTCCTAAACATTAATGTGTACTTTTGACAGCTCAAATTTGAAGTGTGGGAGCAGATAGTTGTTCCAGTTTCAAAATTAGGAAGGTGGAACCGTCAGTGATTTTCCCAGGAGGAAAAGTCAGAAAAAAAGGGGAAGTCAAGTATTGTCTGAAAAGTTCCAGTCCAGAGTAGTTTAATACAGAGGCCAAGGTATGGGATTGTCTTTCTTCTCACTCAAATACTGAAATACTTTTGCTTCTAGTGAATTTAATTTGGCATTTCTTGTACTGGTGAGGGCCTGAAGCCTGGGAGGTCCTCATGGTTGCAAATTGGAGCTAACCCTAGTCATGGGGATGCCCAGTCTGTTTTCCTAATCACCAAATTTCTTCTTTTAGCCAAGTCAATGTTCACAGGTTTGGTTAGAGTCGTGATTTCAGAGATTACATGAAGTCATGGAAAGTATTCTGATGTAATTTGGAATTTAGGACTGAAGATTTTGGAATTGCAACTTTGGATATACAATATTTTTTTGAGTTTTCAGGGCTTCTGAAAACTAACGTGCTGGTAACCATTAAGCACTATAATCCTTTGCCCGCATCTTTCATACCATTGACACTCCACTTACAAAAACCTGAGTAAATGACTGGAGGAGTCTGATGCTGGTACATTTCAGTCTCAGATTGGTTACCTGAAATTAGATGACATGAACAATAAAAAAATACTGCTGGTGTAGTTGGGCTTTAACATTCATAAAATTAGATTTTCAACCCTTTAGAAGGGCTGATTTCAGCAGTGATTTTCCTTAGTGAATATTACAATGGGTGTTGTCATTGAGCAATGTTACCAAAATACATATTTAAGAATGCAAAGCACAAGTGTATGTGTTTGTATGCTGGAGAAAAGGCTTTCATTTATAAGAAGTTTAGTTTCTGTAATCCAATAAGCATTTTCTGCGAGCAGAGAGCAAGTTTGATGTTAAACAGTTTTAAAAGAACTTAGTTATAAGATGCGTTTTACTGAAAGAGGCAATATGTTTTTATGCCTCTTTCAATTATGGCCAAAAACTTTTTTGGCTGTGAATGCAATGCTTTATAAACTTGCCTCTAAGAGGAAAATGTGGTGCTCTTCCAGTACATACATACATACCCTTGAAAAGTGCAGTGCTTGCAGTGCCAAGTTTCATTCTTAACATACAGCAACATAAATATTGCTCTCTTCACCCCTATCGTTGTGTTATAATTGCGTTAGCCTATGTGGTCCAAAGAGTGTTTCCAGTAACAGCAAAAGAAATTTCGAAATAATAAAGCTGTCAGTGTTAACAGTGATTCCTGACAAGACTCATGTAGACTTAACTAAAAATAGAGAAAGTTTCACTTGTCAAAAACCAGAATAATGAAAAGTTTGGGATTTTCTGCTTCCCATCAGATTTATTTCTTGCAGTGTATTTAATGATTTTTTAAAGATAGACAGTTGTTCTCCTTTTCCCTTTCTCTTTTCCCCCCACACTGCCAGACCTGAGACCAAAAATGGCCTGTTACATTCAATTGAAAGAAGCTGATCCTCACTATAAGAAGCTTTCAGCTCTCCTTATGGTTGAAAAATCAAGACTTCTTCTATGTATTTATTGCAAAAATTGGAGCTCTGCTATTACTTACTAAGCTTGAAAGAAAGGCATGCTCCAATGAATCCTATATAACGTACCTGTTCTTCCAGCCTTGTAAGTAATGGCAGTAGTCTGATTTTGTTTTAAATATATTTTTAAAAAGCCTCTGATTCAAAGAAAGAAGATGCTCAATACTTGACTGGTTTCTAAGTAGGTATTTTGAGCCTTAATGGGCATAACATTAGGTTTATGGTCTGACTTGGCGATCTTAAAGGTCCTTTCCAGCCCAAATGATTCCACGTGCATTGTTTATGAGGTCTGGATTTTGAGTTGCTGAGAATGGATGGGCTGCCTGTGATTTTTGCTGTACTGACTGAGTTCATGAGAGCATGGGATTGGACTCTAAATATCTATCACATGGACTCACTATCTCCTTTAATTTAAATATCAATAAAGTTCTGTCTGTCTCCACTAAGGAATCTATCAGAGTAAGTATATGAAGGTCATTTAAAATAATTACTTTTTCCTTTTTAAAGATGTCTGTGGGATAGCTCACGAGAATTAAAAGTAGCATGACATTAAATTCTTCTTAGTTGAAGATGAGTTGCTCATTAAACCAATTCAAATATAGAAAAGGTATTTTTAGGAAGATCTGTTTTGGGGGGAAAACTTACTAAAAACTGAGGGTCTGTACAAATGTGAGGTACAGTGCTTTGGACATATCAATGCCAATGAAAATGTTAAAAGGTCTTTCAGCATGACAAATAGATGTTACATGTTAATTTGTTGAAATATACTAAAAATATGATTTGAAAGACAGTTAATGGTCATTTGTAACTTTTGGGAGGTTTTTTGTTTCTTTTATAAACTATAAGATTGTAATATCTGCTATGCATTGAAGCTTATCTAATATTCTCTGATAATACAGCATAATTTTTCACAATTTTAAGAAACAAGTAGATAAAACATGAACTGCACATTGAGGTGGATATCATTTGGCTTATAGAATACATTAGATATGCTCCTACAGGGCCTCATTTTAATTTCTTATTTTGCTTACCTGATATTTTATTTATAGTTTTAATTATGAATGCATTATGATACATATTTTTGAGAGGGATAAAACCTAATCTAAGGGCAAAACAGTATAAATAAAATAGAGAAAATGCATTGTGCTTTAAACAAAATCTGTAATGTACTCTCAGAAGCTTAAGGTAAAGATGATCTGGTCTCTGACTGAAAAATCAACTAGCAAAAATCTTTCTTTCCGGTCAAAAGTCAGCTTCTGGACTGGATATCTCTTCCATAATTGTTGATGACCTTTCTAACATCTAAAACAGAAGACGTTTATGAATTTTCTGTGCTGCTTAAACACGAACAACACCTTCATGTGTTACAAAGAAATCACAGAGCACAAATATTGTATTTCAATTGCAATGGAAGAAGAAAATAGTTACCCTCTTATTCAGCTCACAAGAAAGACTAAAAATGACATTGCGGTATTGTCACTGTTTTGATTTTCCCCATCTTTAAATTAGAATTTCAGTTCTGTTTTCTACAGTTTTCTGATATACTCCTGTAAATTTTGGCAGACTTTATGATATTTTGGATCACAGGTGGATTAATTTGCAAGAAAAAAAACCAGAAAACTGAAGCACTTGATTTTTTTTTTTTCCATAGCTTCACAGAAGGGAGGTTTGAACCATGCTGGACTTCTTTTTACCAAAGAATACTTAGAAGTGTAAGTGGAATAAAGAGGCAAGATTAAAATTCAGTCTTCAAATTCTGAACACGTCATGTTTATTTCCCTAGGGATGCAATGTATGGCTTTTGGCACGTGTTGTGCCAACCGGCGTGTGTGTTACATCTTCTGTGGGAATATCCCTAAGAAGAGCCACAGTGGAATAATTTTAAACCTTGGACTAAGTCTGCTTTTATGATGAGTTATTGGATGGAGATTTGAGTCAGCAGCAACTTGACTTAATATTACTAGATCCTGTGAAATTTTCATAGATTTTAAGATGAGGGCAGCAGAAGGGGCAGCCTCATTATTTCTCCTTGCAACATTCAATGGAACATAGGAGCATTTTGGAGTTGTGGGTTAATTGTTTGGCTTAAAGTGTAATTTATTTTTCAATGCTGAATTAGCAATACTTAGGCATATTATTCATGCTTTAGTAGAGAAAGCAGATTAGTTAAACTCCAGGAATTGAATTCTTTAATGTTACATTTTGAAAACAAATGTGTATGAAAGAGAAGGCAAACAAGACATGTAACAAGACAGAGGTTGTCATTACATGAATTAAGCATCTGTTTGTATTACTACTGAAATTATTGACATTAGGCTGAGATTGCAGAGATGTTTTCTATACTATTTGATACTCATTCTGATCAGAAAGCACTTATCCTTCTTTCTCATCCTGAAACCACCTGCAATTTGTTCCTAGTTCCATGCCTGTGACTCAGAATGGCAACTTCACTGACAAAAATTAGGAAAGTTGGGTTAACAACTGCTTCTCTGCAGACATGTTCAAACAGAAACATGCTTTGATGAATACACACTGGTAAGAGATCAAGTTCTAATTATGGTTCCTTTTGCAAGTGTGAGGAATTGTGGGCTACAATTCCCTAGATAAACAGCACTTTTGCTTTCTCTAGTTAAGCCAATGAATACATTTCACACATTTATTATTATTTATTGGAAGTATATACAGGCTTAAAGACAGATATATGCAGTAATGCATCTTTGGATCTGGGGATATTAACTCATCATAGCTCTACAAATGAGTACAGTAATTTCACAATTACAAACCGCACTGATTATAAGCCGCACTTCCGGGGTGTCAGCAACGTTTCGTTTTTCCTCCATATATAAGCCGCACCAGATTGTAAGCTGCACTTTTGTTCGCAGCGAGGATCCCCGTGCAACTTTCACAGAATTGCCAATTAGTAACAGAATCACGGGATTGCGGTGTTTACTGGCTCGGCGCGGGGCCAGGTGGCCCAACTCAGCGCTGCCACTCGGTGGGGCCGCTTGGGGTCGGCCAGGCAGTGCTGCCGCCGCTGCTGGGCTCGCTCACCCCCACCCGACGCCTGCACTGCAGCCACCGCCTCTGCTGGCCTGCCTCTACTGGCTCGCCTCAGCCGGCCCGCCGCTGCCAGGCTTCCCCGCCTCTAACAGCCCACCTCTGCTGGCCCGGCCCACCTCTGCCGGCCTGGCCTGCCTCTGCCGGGCTTCCCCGCCTCTGCTGGCCCGACCCGCCTCTGCTGGGGCTGGACCGGCTCCAGCTCGGCTTGGGGCTGCCGCAGGGTCTCACTTCCAGGTTGGCAACTTTCAGAACATTGTCCATATATAAGCTGCTGCGGATTACAAACCGCACTTCCGGGTTCAAACCAAAATTTTAGTTAAACTTGTGCAGCTTATAATCGTGAAATTGCACTTAAAAAAATTTCACATGGCAGTGACAGCTGTCAGTTTCCATGTACTCTCCTTCTTGAGTCCTTTCTGTCTCAACATTATAACATAGATAATAGTGCTGAAGAATATGTTTGATACATACCTCAGCGCATATAGTAACATGAGCATTATCTTTCTCCTCAGTTTTGTCAAAAAAAAGTACAATATTTTCATCAATACTGCAATCTAGCCATTGTCTAAGGACAGAATGATACAAGTAGTTTGTGTATGTCAGAAGGGCAAGTCATGGTCTTGCATTGCAAAAAGTACCAAAATGCTGGACTCTCAAAGAAACTGATGCTTTTTAATTATTTTAAGTTAGTAGGGTTTTTTTTTACCTAGACCAGAGCAAGACTTTTTGTTCAACAGCTTGTGGTAAAAATATGTGCTTAAATGACATTCTGTAACAGCTCCCTACACAGCAGAAATCTGGTAGTGGAGCATCACTGTCAGCAGCATCACTGTGCTGAGTAATGGGACAACCTTAATCTATAAGCTCCTGTGAGTTTCCAGGACAGCTAACACAATTTCACTCGTGTTTGGGAAGTCATGGCTGTTCAGCATTACTCTGGACTCTGTTTTGTCTTTCTATCACCTCCTGCATCATGGGACACCCTTGTCCCATTTTGGCCAATCATGGGCAGAGAGAGTGCTAATGATTTTCATTAATTCAAAGGAATTCCACAGTAATGAGGTTTCTGTCAAAAGGTAGATGCTGAAATGAACCTTGACAGGAGTTTGAACCTGACTTTGTTATTGTATACCAGGAAGACCTTAATGCCTTCTTTGAATTGCACTGGCAGTATGATTTCCAATAACGGTTCATATTGAAATTATTGAAAAAAAATCTTCAATATATTTATATTGTCTTGAAAAATCATATTCGTGTTTTCCTGCCTATGATATAATAGTAATGAACATGTATTTTTAGCAGAGAAAATGAATTAACAGCTGAAAGCTCTGAATGCTCATGGTCTTATGTCATCAATTTCTTTTGTATTTAACATGTAGAATGTGATCAGGATAGCACACCAATATTTTTATTACAAAGTGATGGCACTAACTTGTAGTCAACAGGTTATTCTGAGGTTTCATACTCATACTTCTGTTTTCGCTGCTGTTGAGCTGCAGCATTTGCTGCATCTTGAACAGAGCTGTGAATTGCAATTGTACCTGGAAGGACAGTCATTGAACCAAGGAAGAGAGGAAAACTGCCTTCAGATTTATGTATTTTTTCATACTGGTACTCAGATAGTTCCTTCTAGGAAAGTCCATTCACATTTTAAAGAATTTCTTTCAAAACAGGTAGGTGAGCCAAGGAGGTAAGTCTTAGACTGCTCTTCAGATTTTTCCTTAAGTTGATGAAACCACAATGTTTCCAATAGAAAGAGCATATTTCTCATATGGGATAAAACCAAATTGTTTGTCTTTGCCTGTGTTAGGGGTTCAGTTGTTAAGGCAGTATTTCATATAAACTAACCCTGCAGAATGGTCTTGATGCTATTATTTTCCTTCTGAAACTTGACATACACTGCTCACCATGGCTCACTCTTATGAGAACAAGAGCAGAATCACCTAACACCAGCATCCTTTTCCTTTTTTTATTTTTTTTTTAAACAACCAGGCCCTTAGCCCTCTTTTCACTTTGCTTCCATTAGTAGCAAATCCCCCTTGTCCTTTTTAATTTTTAATTACCATTGTCTGTTCACCTTTGTTTTACCCATGACATCTTCAATTTAAACAGTATCAGAGAGGTTGATGTGAACAGTTTTCTTTTCAGCTTAAGTGACTGCAGCTCGTTTAGTTGTTAATTATGCAGGGAGGTTTGCATGGCTGCGGCTGGTAATTTGAATATGCTCCCAATGTCAGGTCTGTGTCTGGACGGCTGAGCTTGTAAAAGGATTATGATGTATATATGGTTCATGGCTAAGAGGGCTAATGAAAGTACCTCATTTAATCAAACACAATTAATTAAATGAACTTATGATATTAACCCATCTTTCCGTGCATGTATAATTTATATTAATTGATCTGCTGCATTGAAGTTGACCAATCAGGTAGGCTGCTGACAGCCTAAGGAAGAAGGAAGTACCATTAGCATTAGTTTGATGCAAACCATAATTGATGGGTCAGTGTGTTTTAGGGATGTAGCAAAAGCTTTGTTAATTGTCATAAGAAGTTCAAATTGATTGTGTCTGCATTAGTACATAAATTTAAATTGATTAATGTTTTGTTCTAAAATTAATGTCTATACTGCATGGGTGATACAATGCTTTATTTATTGGATTCATTAATGCAGTCTCAGGAAAAATAGCGTTGAAGTTAGGTAAGTGGGAATAGATCGTTAAGGATGAGTTCAGTGGAGCCATGTGGGAGACAGCATTCCCACATGGAGCCTGAGCCCTCCTGCACCGAGATGGCCACGTGTGAAACACTGTCCGGAGACCATGGAGGTTGATATTTAATTAAAGCTTTTTAAAAGACATTAGTGACACAGGGGAGGGGATGGTAAGGGATGGGAAGGGGAAGCCAAAAACCCTAACATAGATTAAGTGCTAAGAAAAAATACAAAGAAAACCTAGAACTGGCTAGTTGTCTTAAATGTGACTGTCTCTCCCTAGTCTAGATCATCCTTGTCCCCACAATATTTTCTGAAAACTTGTTTTGTACAAGTGCTGCAGCCAGCTTGTAATGTGTCTTCAGCTGAATAGGAAACTGAAATTACACCACAGCAGGTTTGTTACTCAATCATTTTGTCTGTTGCTCCTCTGCATTCGCCAGCATAGGGAATGCCATGGGTATTTTGTATTTAACAAACACTTTGTTTTAATAAGTATTTGCATTGCACGTGTTTAATTCTTGTGCTGTAGTGCAGGATGCTTTGGTATGTTTTATGGAACTGGCAGTTAAATATAATTTTCCATTCTTATGCCATTCTTATTATAGCACCTTATATTTCACTTTGTTTTACTTTTGATGCAAAATTTTAAAGGAACAAAGAAGAGTAGAAGATCCACAGAGAAGTCACTTTAATTCATTTATAACCCTTCCTTTTCCTTACCAAAGGAAACTTAACATCTGTTTCTTATAAACTGATTTAAATAGAAAATGTGTAATGCATCCTTTTACCAAATGGTTCTTTCTTTTATTGGAGGAATAAAGCAGTTTGACTGTTCTGCTTTTACTATAGTGCATTCATGCTCTTAGAAATGGGACATCTCCACTTTTACGAGGGCACAGTCTCAGCTTCGCACAGTAGAGAGGAGATTGTATATCTTTCCCTGCTCTCTTACTAAAGTATTGTATTCTATGTATTATTTACAGACAATTTCCTGGTTCTGTAATGGTTGGTTTATATTCAAATATCACTCCATGTGGTGGCACTAGCGAGTAGCAAACATCCTAATTGGTTCCTGGAGCACAACTTTTGCTTTTAACTTCTTGAGATTGCGTTAATGGGTGCCTTGCACTTGCTTTCTACTGCCAGATTTTAAGGACAGCTATTCAAAGCTAAGTCATATTGTTCTGAGGCAATTGTGATGAAGTGATGAGCTTTGTCATGTGAAGCAATGTCGGCAATACTTTTGACAGTTTGGGCAAATTAAGTTCTTATTACTTGTTTAAATTATGTTTAGTGTTCATCCATTTTTGCAAGCTTTATAACTGCAGTGTATCCTACATGAGTGAAGATATACACGCAGACAGTTCTCATATTTCAGGTGAAAAAAAGACGGTGCTGTAAATTTTCTTGTTTTGTTTACACCTTTGTTAGAACTCTTCCACAGTATTACAGTTAATTACTACCAAAAGGAACATTCTCTTCAGTGAGCTGGTTTCCCAGCAGAGTGGCTTTTACCTTTGCAAAGATTTTGCACTAATAACGCATGAATATTTGACCCAGAGCCAACAACAAGTGAAAAAACTCCTGCTGTGAAGAGAAAGGCATGAACAGCTCTCCTTTGCACTCTAAGAGCAAAGTGAATGGAAAATAAAATAGAGAAAAATTGCCACTTAGATAATATGATAAATTCAAAACTAGTCTCAGTACTACCACATGATGCACTGGAAAAGGAAAGCACTAACTGCAGGCATCTTGTGCCAGAGCAGAGCACCTTGGGAATCGCTATCTTAAAATACCACACTTTTCTGTCATTTTTCCAAAATCACACCGATAAAAAGAAAAAGATGTGTGTGTTGTTAATGTGCATGTTTTAGGATGGGAGGAAACACGTGTGTGGGTCTGTGGAGGGGAGTGGGAAGCTGTCTTGGTTCTACAGAAATAATGTTGATTTTGCTTTTCAGCCCTGTGAATGGGTCACAGATGTTCCAGAGTAGAAATTAACGCTATTTTTAAAAAAAACACTTAAGTATTAGCTGAATGCAATGTCTCTTGGAGAAATTATTTTGTTAATTGTATTGTGGTTTAGGTTGAAGCCAGAGCTGTACTCTTTGCTAATGATAGTATTATTTGGACTTAAGTGCAGGAGAGGTGGGAGAACAGATAGCTGGCTGCCTTTTGAAATGTATACAGGGAACTCAGGATGGAAGAGAGGAACTATTACAAAAAAATGGAAACAGAAGGACAGAGAGATTGTCCATGTCCTCCTTGGGTCTTGCCATTAGATCTGCTCCTTGGTTTTCCATTGGTGCATGGTGAGGATGTTAATTCTTGACCAGCTATGGAAAACAAAACATTAAGAAAGATTACAAAGCCTGTGTCCAGTGGGTTCCTTGCATGTTCTTGTGTCTCTCAAAAGCATTGTGAAAATCCATGAAGTGGGCTGGCCATCCTCAACTCCATTTCAAGGGTTCTGCCATCAGTAGGTGTCATTTCAGCCAGACAGAAACACCAAGGCACACAGGAAGGCATGAGTTCATCTCACCATAAAAAAACCAAATCTACACAGCAAAAGCATACTGCCTCTCTAGCACATGGCAGAATTTATGCAATAATCTGGAGTCTTAAGTGAAGAAAATAAGTCAATACCACCATTCTACTATAAAGGTTGTTGTTTAGTGAGAAAATATTTTTTTCCTCATTACGTCCCAGAATGCTTGTACTGGGATCTGTAGATAGGGTAGTATGATATTCACCTTAACTAAAGGGTAAAACAGTAATTTAAAATGTAATAAAACTATTCCTGTGTAGTGTAAAGAGGTATGAGTGTTATTTAAAAATAAATGACAGTATCATCATGAGAGAAAAGAATTCTTCTCTCTTACCTAACTAAAGCCACAGCTTGAATTTCAAGTCATTAAAAAATACCACAAAATTCTATGTATTAGTGGGAGAATATTAAGCATTAAAATATTTAGTCGCAGAACAACAACATATTCTCTAACATTTCATAGTATAAGAGTTGGCTTAGTATCTGTCTAAGCCTGAAAACACTATATCACAGTAGACCAAAAAGAAAGTGATGCATCACTATTAGTAAAAAAAAACCAAAAAAACCCCCCTGACTTTACATAGAAGAAAGATCTCATAATAATCTAACACATTTGCTAGTAACATGAAATATTTTTTTTATTATTATTGAAAATTCTCAGCATTAGTATCAAAAAGATAAAACATTTCTCTAAAACCACATAATTTCCTGAAACAATAACCAGCCTCTAAAGCTATATTTTTATTATCATTCCAGCAGGCTATATGTAACAAGAAAGCACAAATCAGAATTAAAAATGGTTAATGAAATTGGAGTGTCCTGAAGTTTCAGTTCAGCAATAATATAAAACTAGCTTTTCAGTCGTTCAGTCTGTGCATTTAAAACATCAGTTCATTCCCAGCCAACTGCTAGCATTTTACAAAGTGCACTGTTATATTTAAATGCTTAGAGTATTGGTTTGTTTTTGCACAGAAAACAAAATAAGATCTCGTTGGTTTAGAATTGCATCTTCAGTCAATACACAAAAAAGAAATATTCCCATTTTCTCATTTCCAACTGGCAAAACTGAGATGGGAAATGAAGGATTAGGCTAAATCTGATAATTTAATTTGGTGTTTATTTATGCTACCTCTTACTGTTGTTTTGAGACATGCTTGTGTAGGTATGTAGAGAAAAAGCCTGGATTGTTTGACAGAAGCATATGTCCTCTGCACAAAGAAGACTGCAGAACCTTAATTAATTAGAATGATTTATTTCAGGGGATGGAAATGAAGTAGTTAGGTTAGTATTTAATTCTCTCTAATATGAAAATTTTAGATCAACTTCCAAATCTTGTGTAATAAGAGTTTAATCAGGTAAATTATTGACCATAATCAGATAACTAAAATGAGTTCTTTCTCTCAGTACCTATTTCTTCCTTTAGGACTCTGTCATTCTCCTGTCTGGACAGTGATTCAGCAGTTCTGATCTACCTGACTAGCAATATTTAATTAACAAATATTTTTACTGTGTTATCAGACACCTTTATCAGTGACACTGGGTTTTTTAGTAAATGTGTGCACATGAGAGCACAGACTTCAAATATACATTTGATATGAGTTGCATGCAACAAATAATTTTGCAAGTGCCAATAAACAGCTGATAACTGTACATTCATCCACATTTGTGGAAAAATAAGGATATTAATATTACTAAGTACAGAATGGTTCTTTAAAATACCAATTGACATTTCTTTAGATAAAATCCCCAGTCAAAGAGAACATGCAAATGTTTTACTCCTTGTGGTTTTATAAACTCTCTAAAGCTGATCTCCATGTGCATATTAATGGCTCCACTCTGCGTGGGGGTGAACACTACACCTTCCTCATTTCATTCATTAGGGTGATTTAGGTGCTGGCATGGAAGGCTGGCTCACAGGCTGCTGCTGCTGCAGCTCCAGTGCTGTGACTACCGCCTGAAGTTTGTCTGTATTGATGTTTTCAACCATCATACCTGAAGCAAAAGAGAAAGTGAGATGAAAGAGATTAGTTCTATGTCTAAAAATTGGTTATCTGTAGTGTTTCATGAAATTTGCCCTGAAGGGAAACTTCCTGGATAGTTTTCTCGTTACTTGACACAATTCAGGCAGAATCATATTTGTTCCTTTGTCATGTTACTTTAGCATGGTGTGTTGAGTAAAGTGAACAGGTACCCTCTTGTATTGATCAGCTATCATGGCAAGGAGCTATTATTAGATTTTGAAGGGGAAAGAGAAGGGTTGAGAAATGAAGAGGAGAAAGTGGGACAGGTTATTGATGATGGTAATAACTGTGCTCACTGGTCTCCAAACACCGGAGCTGTAAAGTTGACCAGATGAGGAGATCAGTATAGATATGTTGAAGGGAAAAGACAACATGAAGAAGTATGGAGCATAGCTTCTTACCTGGCAGAGTTATTAAAGTTCATTGAAGGAAGATGAACTGTTTCAATATGTTAAACACTTGAGGCTGTTAAGGGAGAGTTGCTGTCACAGTAAGAGGCATTAAGTTTGTTTTTTCCTTTCTTTTTTTCCTTGCTCCTTCCTTCCTTTCTGTAATTTTTTTTAATTTGAGTTTGTTGCTGTTCCTGTTTAGATGCATGCTGGATAACCATGCAGAAATTAGAAAGTGAACAAAGGGAAAAGGTTAACTGATTCCATTGAACAGGATCTATTGCTCATTTTATCTGAAAGCTGATATCATAGTGCAAGTTCCACAAAAGCATAGGGTTAGTTAGCATTAATGTATGACTAGAAATACAGTATGCATAACATATCATACTTTGCTGCTACATTCATCTGTTCAGTAGGATGTCTATCTCAGCTATGGCTTTGTTGTAGGCAAACCACTGCCATATTTTAGAAGCCAAGTATGCTGCTGTATAGCTTGATGTATAATGAGATGCACTAGCCAGCCGAGACTCAAAATAGACCCAACATGATTCAGAATATGCTACTTTTACACAAACAGTTCCTCTAACGTAATTAATTTGGTGGTAATAAAAGGTAAAAAATGTAATTCTGCTTTATGCTTGATAGTAAGAAGTGCATTAAATTAAGAGACAGTGAACTCTCAGCAGTAAATTTGACTTCAGGGTTAAATTCTCTGTTCTACTGAAAGGTCACCACATGATTCAATGTTTTTAATCCTTCCACAGTGTAATGATATTTTAGGGGATGTTTGCAAGCATATATCAGGGTTGTCTATACAAAATTGCATTTGATTTCAACACATGGAGAAGGGATGTTTCCTCCTTGTGTATAAAGCATGTGTTAATTTAAGTTCTGTCATTGGAAATTGTTTTACATATATTTTGGAACAGAATATAAATTGTAACCATTGAAATGTATGTAGTTTCACTGCAGACAGAAAATAATTATTATGTTACTTCATTGACTACCAGCCCACATCCAAAACCAAGTTTATTTTCTTAAGGGGTTCCCTTTAATTTTTCTGGGATTAGTAAGATATACAAATTTAAGAAGGGAAGAAACTGCACAGGCATTTTAGACAATCCCTCTGTAAGGAAGATGGAAATCTGGCTGGCTGAGGCTGTATGTATGCACCTCATGCAGGGATCTCAGAGGTATTGCTGTTGGCTTGGTATTTGTCATACTGGAGTGGGACATGTAGTACAGTAAGTCTAAGTGCAGACTTTGAAAAAGACATTGCCGTTATTGTCAGGGCACTGTGCCTAGTCTTGTAAATCCTGCCTTCAGCAGGAATGATCATTTGGGCATAGCACCCACTATTTCCAATTTGGAAAGTACCACTGGGCACATGCTGTCAAAAAATTGTTTCCTTTTGATTCCCATCTTGAAAGGAAACCTTCAGTGACCTAATGGGAATGTGAGAAGTTATTAAAATTAGTCCATATAAATATTTATATATATATATACACACGCACACACACATGAAATCTGCATTTAATTAAGGATGGATTATAGTTAGTCCATTGCAAAAACTATTTTAAAACAAATTATTTCTGTATGTAGAAAGGTATATTTACCATAGCAAAACTATTTCTCAGTTTGAGTCAAATTCCCCAAACAGCTGCTTCTGGAAATGGCTTTTCTAAGAAGTGGGCCTTTCTGGCTTCACCACACTGGCAAAAGACGTGTGCACATTTCCTTGTTTAATTCATTTGCTGGTTATGGTAATTGTCCATATTGTAGCGCTTCACCCTCTTCTTAAACTCTCTCCTCAGAGCAGGGAAGTATTATAGCCCATATGCTGAAGAGTTATTTTTCCTTGCAGTTTTTCATACAGGTTGGAATGTTTCTGCTAGATAAGACCAACACCGCCTTTCCTGAGAAAATTGTCTACTTGGCCTGATGCAGTCAGACTCTGTCAGGGACATCACACACACACTGGTGGTGGAGCACAGATGGGTGTGGTTTATGGTTTATGAAGTGGAACAATATGCCAGAGGTCTCAAAGACAATCATTTGCAAATGACCATGGCTTAGAGATTAGGACACTCTTTTGAAGAGTGGTAAAAATGAACTCTTGCCCACTTTCTGATTCACAGTAGATTTTTCAGAAATTCATGGGGCAACAGAATGAGGACATCCTTCCAAAAATAATGGGAAGATTTTTGTTCCAGACCCTACTTAAATATATACAACACAGAGTAGCTACCACAGGGAGAATGATAGTGCCTTTTCTCATATTACTCATCATTTCTTCATCACATTACTGTCCTGGGAGGAAGTCCCCTTAAAGGAAATAATTGAACATGACTTTCCTTATCCAGGATTAATGTTCCCACGAAACATCCGATGAAAGAAAATGAGAAAGCTCTCCTGTTTGCCATGTCCCACAAGACATACTTTATCTCATCCTCTTAGGATTTAGCCCTCCTATTTTTGAGAGGAGAGAGGGAAGCTAAGTAGCTGAATCCTGCTACTAGTCTATATTAGTTCATTTCAGAATAAACACACTTTTATTCAGGAACAAGTTTTTGATCAGGACCATCAAAACCAAAAACAAAACAAAAAAATCCCCAAACAAAACAAACAAACAAACAAAAGACCAACCCACTGTGGTCTTCAATTCCTGGGGTTGCATGTGGTGAGGTGGACAGTTCCACACTGTGTCTTGGTCAGCAGGGAAACAGGACATGCCCTGTGTTCTTCCTTTCTTCCAGTCCATGCTGGGTGCAGCTTCAGCAACACGGAAAATGAAGGTACCGCACAGGGCTCACCCAGGAAAATGGAATTAATAATCCTGCTGCACCTATTTAGAGGTGGACTGACAAAGCACGAATGTCTAAATGGAGCATTCCATTCGCTGGAGGAGCAAAGAGTCATTCATGCAGAGAGGAAGCAGATTCTCTTGGACAATACTGTACTAATTACTGTCTCTTAAAGGGAAACCTGCAAGTTCACTGTCTGTGCTGGTATGATTGGATCAAATTTCCATATTTCTGCCTGCAGCAGCCCAAGGAATTGTTGTGATGGTTTTGTTTCGTGTCCTGAACAGGCAGCTGCTGAGAGGAAAGTCTTATATTTTAATCATACTCTCACATAATTGATGTGTTTGATAGGAGTAAAAAAGGTCTTGCAATATATATCATATGCTAATTTTCTTAACTACCCACTCCAGCAATAAGCATGAGTTGTATATAACTGTTCCTCATTCCCCCATTTCTTTTTCACACCTCACTTAGTGACTAAAGTCTTTTGAACTCTTCCTCTTATATAAAATTGCCAGCAATTTCATAAGTGCTTGTGGATTTCTCATTAAACATCAGTATTTTCATCAGGTTGTAGTTTTTTAATGATTTTTTTTTTCCTCTATTTTCAGGTTTTTTTTTATTTGATTTGGTTTGTAATTTGTCTTAGAAATATTATTCACCTCTGTCACTCTGAAAGACAGTGGTGTTTGCACTGTTCAATGATGCAAAAAAAGAAAGGATTTCCACATCAAGGGAAATATCATTTCCACTATAGTGAAACTATACATCTAATCCATCGTTGGTTGACAATTATGCCCTAAGCTCTGACCAGCCTGTGAGTGGGCATTGTGCCATTCAAGCAGTAGGGTAAAATTGCAGGCAGCCTAAAATCTGGCTTAAATATATTTCTTGAGGGAACAATCCCAGCTAAGAATATTCCTATTTATCTGAACTCAATTTATTCATGCACATGCTGATGTACCATTAAAGAAAACATGGGAGGCGACTCCTAAAGCAAAAGATCATAAGAGCCAGAGAGAAGTGATGTCTTCTTGTGGTTGTGTAGAAGAACCTGAGGTACAATTTAAAAGGTAAATTCTCTGAAGATGTTTCCTAGCTTTCTTCTCATGGAAGGCAAGGTGGAGGTTGTCTTATTTCTTAAAGGGATGCACTCCCAGGTGCTGCCTGGAGACTCGTCCATCCTGTCTGGATGAGCAGCAGACAAGAACAGTTGTTACACACCCACAGACCATTTCCTCTGCTGCTTCTTGGACCTGCCAGGCTGCCTGCAGCTTCCAAACACCTTTGAGTTCTGCCCTTACCTGCCCACCTCTCCATGTCGGTCTTCTGGATGGAAAAAATGTAGCTAAATGTTCTCTTTTGAAACATCTGATGTAGGTCAGCACTTGTTGCATCTTACTGGGTAGAAGGAGGATAAAAGTGATGGTGAGGCAATCCTTACAATCCAAAATATTCAATGTAACCTGTTCCACCTGAAAAAGAAGCACAGTACTTGGAATTCTTTGCACCATTACAATGTAAGTTTTCATTCTCTAGAATTGAACTTATTGAACTTTTATTCCTCTTCCATTAGGTTCTTCCAATTTGCCGTTGATACAAGACTTTTCAGTGATATATATTTCTGATACTTTCTGAAGTAAATTCATACTTTTACTCAAGCCATACAGGCATGCCTAGAATGAGGGGAAGAAAAATACATGGAATTTCAAAGACTGTTGGGAATGCTGTGCTTACACCTATGGTGCTTCTATTGTCTCAGTCCAAACAAAAGAATGGGGAAATGGTGGTGAAAACTCATGAAACATTACTGTCTATTTAGAGCTTCAATTCTGTGCCAACTATAAAAAGGACATACAAGCTGCTGCTCCTGCAGCTATTATTATTTAGAACAGTGAAAAACTGCAGCTCTTGCATGAGCTGGTAGACATAGTGATAGGAGAAAACAAAACAAAACAAAACAAAACAAAACTGTAGTTTGAACCAGAGGTAAAATTGCCTGGGCATTTAATTTTGCTTGGTTTTTTTGGTTTTGAGGGTCCAAACTCCTGTCTTAAAATCAGTAATTCCTCCCATGAATGAAGAATTCTGAGACAGTACTATAGCACTTTTACTAGGTAGAGGCCCCTTGCTACCTCAAAGCAAAAACTTTCCTTCCTGTCATTTCACATTCCAATGGAGAAATTTTGCCACTGTACAGACAATAATACAGAGTTCCACATTTCCTCTCCTGACATGCTACAGCTCTGTCAAGTAATACCTCTGCTGCCCTACTTCTCAAATGGAAGATACTCTGTTGCCCTAAACCTTGTGATATTCAAAGGCTGAGAGTGGTGCTGGACTATGCTGCCTTGCAGTGACATATTGTGGTCCAGACTACAAAACTGATGTCGTTAAACTGAAAGCACCTAACTGTGAAATGGCATTTATAACCCAAAAGTGTAAAACTACTACCTTAACTTTATGTTTTTCTAAATAAACTTGATTTAATATGCATCTCATTCCTTTTGCCCTCTTCTTCTTCACTCCACTTTCCTTACCAGTAAATTATTTGCTAGGCTGATTGTTTCAAGTTCTCCTGATACTAGATTTTTTTTATTTTCTGTGTAATTAAATGAACTTACTCTGTGACCAAAGCCAAATATTTTTTTTATCCAGAGAAGCATTCTAATGCAAGGGAAGTGACTTCATATAGCAACATTTCCTTTTGGAGACATGCTTGAGTCCTTCCCCAAAGAGGGGGCAACTTGTTTCACACACTCAGAGAAAGCTCTAGAGTAGATCAACTAGGCAAATTTCCATTTATCGACATTTAGCTGGTTCATACAGGCAGCATCTTCAGCTGTTGTGAATTACACATAAGCTCAGACCTTTACCAAAAAGACCTGTATGGCTGGTCAAATGATTCTGGTCACCTGATGATTTTCATCAGTATTATGAAAGAAAATTTTGCATAGCAGCTGCCTGTAACTGTTTATGTGTTTCTTTGATATACTTTCATAGCAGTTACTGTATATGGTTGCTCTATTAATCTTTCTATATGAGCAGTTCCTTTGTTTAATTAAATTGGACTCAATGAGGCAGTGCATGGTCCTCTGATAAGCTCATTCATCTTTATTTGATTCTTTGCTGACACATTAGTTGCCCTGTGACACAGGTTAAGTCATTGAGTGGCCATTACCTTCTCGTTTACTCTCTCATGTTACTCCTAACCACCTTCCTGAAGTCAAATCCAGATGATTTGTGCCAATTTCATGGGGGCACAAACTGGAACATCCGATAACTTTCTACATGGCTGACTTTATACAATCTTGCTTGCACATCTCAAGCTGCTATGTCTGTCAAAACACAATTTTTCCCCCTCCTCCTTATGGGCTTTGATAGAGCTATGAGTACTAGAGGTCTCAATTATAAAATGTCATGACACTGCCGCACAATTTTTTACAGTAATTTCACAGTGTCACTTTGTGATTATTTCAGGATAGCTTTGAACCATGACTGAAATGAATTGTGGCCCTTAGTGTATTGGGTGATACAAATTGTGAGCTTGTGTGACAGAGAGGCAGGCATTGTTAGGAATAAACTCCATGTGAAGAAAGGGAAGCATGTATTTTTTTCAGAAATGATAAAAAAAAAATTCAAGCAGCAAAAGCGAGGCAGGGAAAGGAATTGGAAGAAGAAAGAATTAAATATTTGCAACAAAGAAAACATCAGCTGCACACCTTTAATTTAAACGGTCTCTTCCCTCAAACTGGGGCTTTTCCAGACTCGTACTGTTGAAGCCCAACATGGAATTCTGCAATAAACTTCATCAAAATCTGTCATGAAGCAGAGAAATGTGTTCCATGTGCTTCACAAGAAACCAAAACAACAACCAAAACAAAAACAAACAACAAGTAAAAAAGCAACAAAACCAACTCTTTAAACTGTCAGGTTTTTAAAAAAACCGTAGTGAAGAGTCAGATAAACACCTTACCAGGCAAATGTTGGTCTTGACAGACACTCCTGTCATTTCACAATATTGCGTCAAGTGGCTGTAAAGCACAGGTATTCATACAAAATGAGTGAATAGGGAGATCTTTGCAGGTTTCTGTCCCAACCACCTCCCTGGCTGAAATAGTGAAGACAGGACAATAAGAGATGCTTCCCGGAGACCCAGACCTGTGAGGAGGTGGAAAAGAGAAGAGGCTTGCCCTTCTTCTACTCTGCGAGTAACTGGAGTACACCTCAGCACAATGTGTAAATAAATATTGAACCTAGTCCTCTGCAAACCTAACGTCCTCAAAATTTGTGAGAAAGCAACAAATCAACAACCCTACCCTAAAAGAGGGATTATTTTCCTTTTAAATAAGGGTTTTCACCATGGTTCTGAGGGAATCAAAGGCTTAGGAAAGGAAAGAAAGGAATGGAAAGTGGAATGGAGGAGAAAAGATGTTCCCTGACACCCTTCTAGATCTCTGAAATTTGCTTAAGTTGGATTGGTTTTGTGCAGCAACCCAGTGGAAGCTGCAGACCATTTTCTTAAAAGAGAAAAGGCAGCAAATGCTGCCAATGCAAATTTTTTTGCAGCTGAAGTCACGTTACAGCTAAACCACAGACAAAATATGTAGTTATTTTATTGATTGCCATGCTTTTGAAATCTTTGATCAAGGCATTATATTTTACAAGAACTTATTTTTCTAATATAAAGTATATAACAGCTTGTAACATGCTGTAAATACTAACACTCACTTTACCTCAAAATTCAACCACTTTGCAGAAAGAATGGCAAAATCTAGTAAAAAAAAAATCCCATCAAAATTACTTGATATTCATTTTGACTTATTTTGCTGTGTGAAATAATTTACATAATGTATTTTTGCTCCTATGTTCTAAAGCCTGGAGTACCATCAGCTTAAATATCTCTCTGTAAAGGAACTTGAGGGGTGATCCTGTATCTGGTCTGGGTTTGGGCCAGTTCAATCAACTGATGACAGTATGGATGGATTTGCTAGCATTTTATTTTGCTAACTTCATTGTTAAGGAGTATATTTTTTAATGCAAAAAATAAACTATATTTTGTGGAGGGTTTTTTTTTTTCTTTTTTTTTTTCTTTTTCTTTTTCTTTTTCTTTTTCTTTTTCTTTTTCTTTTTCTTTTTCTTTTTCTTTTTCTTTTTCTTTTTCTTCTTTTTCTTTTTCTATTTCTTTTTCTTTTTCTTTTTTTTTCTTTTTCTTCCCCAGCCCTTTCACTTTCTTCCTTTCTTTCTTTCATAGGAGCATAGAATGTCTTAGATTGGAAAGGACCTTTGTCATTCTTTTTTTCCCCTTTTTTTGAAATCTACCTAACACTGATGAATCTCCATAACATTTTTTTGTTTGTTTATGTTGCTTCTTGTTGTTATGCAGTGAGAATCATTACACCAAGTAAAACAAAAACTAAACAAAAATTGATCGTATAAATGACAGGCAACACAAGGCACAAGGTTGACAGTAAATGCTAAATGGCATTGAAAAAAAGCTTTTATCTCTTCTCACCTCGCATAGTGCATGTTTGATGTAAAGTACAACATACTTGTTGCCAGCAAAAATGGCCATCTCATTTAGACTGTATTGCTGTGTACTTTCACTCAGCACCTATAACATTACTTTATATTGCAGGTTCAAGCATTTTTATGTTACGTAGAACAAGGATAACCTTCTTGCATCTAAAACTCCTGCACAATCTTACAAGAAAACTCAATTAATCAATTAGAATACTTTACTCAAATTACAGGGGAATTATGTGCCTCAGTCACTGAGAAGCGCTGGAACTTTCAGTGCATTACAGCAATTAAGAATACTTAATTTCCAAATGGCACAAGTGAACAAAGTGTGAGTCATGGTGAACGTTTACTCCTTAAAAGCCATCAGTGCTAATGGTTTTGTAACCTTTATAAATTTAATATGGGCTTCATTTATACAGCAGTGAAACCCACGTCAGGATGGTGTAATATTACTGCTCATATGCACTGAGCTTTATACAGCCACACACTTAATTGCATAAATAATAAAGATAGGTTTTGGGGTAGGCATCTACTTACACTAGTTTTGTGAGCAGATATGATCACACTATACTATCACACTCTAAGAAGTGCACTTAAGGCAATCAATAAGTAATGATTAATAACATTGTTTTTTTCCTCAGAGTTTTGAGAAGTAAAGATTAGGCCAAGAAAGCAGAATATTTTTAGTGCATTTTTGGAAGGATATCTTGTCTGTGTCTGCATATTTGAATAGACGTTTTAGAGTTTGTCTCTCCAAGGAGTCATTCTTTCTCACAGTTTTTGGAGAAAAGACTGAGATCATAAACGCAAGAAGGGTATAGATTTATTTTCTTTTGCAACCTTCAGTGGGAACATCCCTAGGCAAATCCAAACAACCACCGAAGAGATTACCAGCAGTGCAGTGATAGGATGTGGGTCCCAGAGTCATTTTCAAGCTGGATTTTGGGACTGAAAAGTGATCCTGTGTGATTATGAACCCAGATTCAGTAGCATTGGGTGGTTCCCTACAGCTTGCTACTTTTGCTAGAAGAGTGATTTTTTTATCCCAGCCTGCTTAGCTTGCAGCTGTGATCTGTTTGATTTGGTTTAGTTTTCTTCCTTTCCATTTTGCTGCATTTAGGACATTGACTGGTGCTGTTCTGAGAAGTGTGACATAATGTGTAAAAGCCTGTAATGATGGTCAGTGCTGCAGATTCAGCTGAAAGTTGGGGATAAAATACATAGTGGAAAAATCTGTAGAGAAGGTAAGTTGCATGAAGAAGAGTTACAGATCCTCTCTCAGCAATGGGATCCTACAAGATTTTAGTATGTGAAATTATTTCCTAGATTTATTGTTTGCTTTTTTAGCCTAGCTATGTCCTTCTCTCTACTTCTGCCCCTAGAAGAAGCAAGGTTCTAGTTTATTTCTTTTCCACAGGAAAGGATTTTTTTCTTCCATGGAAATTCAAATCTAGGAAAGTATCACTAATTTTGCTGGTTAGACAAGTTTTAAAACTAAAACAAGGTTTAGAATAATACTATGCTTAAAACCACAGTGAAAAATTTTCAGCCTCTCCTAAGAGCAGCCACAGTCAATGAGGTGAGGAGAGAAATGTCCCTCAAGGTGCTTTTCCAGCTGATATACAAATAAAACAGAATGAAATTGTCAACAGCAATCCTCAGAAAATTAGAATATTTATTAAGCATTTTTTAAAAATGAGCAACCAATCATCATTAAATGTGTTGGTATTCATTACAATTAAATTAGTCTTAGTTAATTCATTAAATATTAATATGAAATTCAAATTCAATTCCATAGAAATTATAATCTGGCAATTAATTAACATATTAAAATTAAGAAACATTACCTGTCCCTTCCAGGCAAAAAATCTTTTTTAATGAAAAATCTTTCAGAGGTTTTTTTGGGTTTTTTTTCAGTGATGGGAGAAAAAATTCACAAATTGTCAGGATATTTCTTTTCTTTCTGTCCTTGAAAGATGTTTTGAGATTTTTTTCCATGAAATGTCTTTAGACCAAGATGAGAATTGTTTTTAAAAATGTAACTGAAAAACACATAGTAGTCATCTGGTGTTTTTGAAACAATTTATAATCAAAATAATTTCTATTCAAGGTTTAATTTAAAAAAAACCTATGGAAATGGTGGACTTTTCAGAAGTCTTTTCATTGTCTTCATTATTTTTAAAGATAAAAATTACTGTAACCAAGAGTTTTAACGTAGCTATGTTATAATCATACCTTTCACTAACTCCTATTTTCCTCTTGAATTTGATAATCATAGTATTTTCCCAACTTCTTAGAAAACTACATCGCAGTCTGATAGTCCTCATGCACTGAAACATATCTGTGCATGAATTAATAGAAAAAAATAAACAACCAAACAGTGGACTGCAGGAATCCATTATGATGCACTGTGTGTCATGACTCACACAGCAGCCTGCATCAAGTATGGGGATACCTGGATTTACCCTCTGTCACATGTACATGGAAGAGCTTGTTTTATTAATTACCTGACTACTGGCAGGACCTACTGACAGTGTTTGTTGATTTTTTGGAGGAATAGTTTTATGCCACTGACTTAAAAGCTTTAGAGGTAAAAATGCACATAAATCACTGGCAAGTTTGGGAAAGGTTCCCATGCTCTGCCAGCGAGGAGCTGCACAGAGGACCTGGGAGGGACCTTGGCCAGGACAGCTGACCTGAACTGGCCAAAGGGATATTCTGGACCACATGAATATTCTGAATATCATGCCCAGCACATAAACTGGGGACAAACTGTCTGGGAGGGGTTGACTGCTGCTGAGAGATGGGCTGGGCATCAGCCTGTGGGTGGTAAAGCAGTTGTATTGTGTATCAGTTGATTCTTTTCACTTTTATTCCTTATTATCTTTTCATTATCTCTTCTTGTTCTTGTTCTTGTTCTTGTTCTTGTTCTTGTTCTTGTTCTTCTTCTTCTTCTTCTTCTTTTTCTTCTTCTTCTTCTTCTTCTTCTTCTTCTTTTTCTTCTTCTTCTTTTTCTTCTTCTTCTTCTTCTTCTTCTTCTTCTTCTTCTTCTTCTTCTTCTTCTTCTTCTTCTTCTTCTCTTTCTTCTTCTTCTTCTTCTTCTGCTATTAATAACTGTTCTTATCTCAACATTTGGGTTCTAGCTTTTTTCTGATTCTCTCAGCCATCCCACCAGAGGGGAGCATATGAATGAGCAGCTGCATGGTACTTGGTGGCTGAGGGTTATCGCTGGTATTTTTAGAGGATGGTCATTTCTGGTTGCAAATTAAAGCAGTAAATTTTGATTAATTCAATCAAGTGGTATTCTTTATTATTTATACTCTTTATGTTATGGGAAAATGTCCTAGCAAAAATGTCTTTGAAATCATACTGGAGAATGCTGAAGGTGAATACATGTTTATTGTATATGTTAAAATATAGCTAAATTTTGCATATTGATATATAATGAGGAAAATAGGCTACTGAGTTGAATTTTGTTTTTCCTTTGGGAAAATTGTGAGAAAGAAAAAAGGAGTAGGCCACTAGTCACCTCATTCCAACTCATTTGAAAACTGAGTAAGATTTTTGCCATTTTTATTAACCGTGGGACTACGTCCTAAAGGTGTTATCTGCAAAATAAAGTAATTTGCCTATTCTGTGTGCTCTAGTTCAGTTCTACTCCATTTTTTTCATACTTTACTCTCCAGAACTTTGGTGTAATTTGAGTGCCCAGCTTAGATGGATGGCATTCATTGAAAGATGATCATAGTATCTAGTAAGTGCCTGATTACCCATTGTACATCAATATTTTTCTTTAAAAAGTATTGACATGCCATTAATTGTGATTGTAATTCTTGTGTCATGCCATTACAAGTAATATATTTGGATTCCAAGTGCCAAATAACTTCTTAAATTGTTTGTGTGGGAAATATTGAGCACTCTAGAGAAAGTTAGAACTAGATTATCCCTCTGTAAATCTGGTGTTAGTTCTTTATATAAAATGCAGCTGTTTAAGTAATATCACTAAATTTAGAGTCTGTTCTGTCTTTTTAGTAAAAGTAGGGAAGAAAATGGAAAGTCAAACAGCAAATTTGTACCCACATTTGATGTTTTCAACATTTGTACTTACTGAAACCACTAATAGTCCTGAACTTAAAAATGCTTGGCTAATATCCATTCAGGCCTCAGCCTTGAATGGATGGCTCAGACTGGTATTAAAGTACAAAAGAGGGTTCACAAAGAGCCACATTTCCTCTCCCGCACTTGTACTGTGTATTTTTGTTTCCATCAAACTTCTTACAATTGAGACAGAAAATCTAGTTATGCTATCAGCGTTAGCCTGACCTCCACTAAGTAATCCACGTGGTTTCCATATGGTGGCAAGCTTACCCTGCAGAAAGCAGGGTGCAATGACAGTGCTGTGCTTCAAAGACTCTCCCTTAAAAAAGGTCCCTGCCAGTTACCCCTGAGATGATCCGCTGCCGCTGCCAACCCGAGATCCTGATTTAAAGTACCCTTGCAGCCACAGTCCAAAAACTAAGAAATGCAGCATGGTTCTTAGATGCCTAGATAGCTCCTGACTGATAAATAAAGCTGTCTTTTAGGAAAACAAATTATTCTTAGCCTTAGGATTAGGTTTATAATACAAGAAGCATGTGTTAAAGGCACAGACCTTACAGTAGAGGAAAAAAAAGCAAGAGTCTGAACAAGGGATGTGGTTTTCTAGGCGTGCTTAGAGAAGGTATCAACCAATTAAATTTAATATAATTGCATGCATAACAATAAGAAATTATTGTGCAAATCAGTAGTGCTTCTGAACTGTGTGCACACTGCTTACTGTATTTCACCTCATCTTGTTTAAAAGAGAGATGCAAGTGACGGATGATGGGTTGGCATGTGCACCATATTCTGAGATATAGTGGAGCAAGAGCCAGAGAGCACTGCCCAAGCATGTAGTCCCTTTTTTTCCACTACAAGCAGTCCATTATCTGCATAATCTGTCTAAATTCCACTGTATAGATTAGGAAAACTTTGAAATGACACAGATAGAAAACTTATTTGCATTTAATTTGTTATCTCTATTTGTCATGAAATTCTAATAAATACAGATAACATTTCTTATTTCAAACTAATTATGCTAAAACACTCGCACACTTTTAGAAAATCAAGTTCGCCTTTTGCCAATAGCAATCACAGATAGATTGCCTCCAACTTGTGACTAAATCTTGAAAAGTGTTTTGACAATGCAAAGTGTCTCTAATTGTCCTGTAAAGAGAACATGGGGACTGTGCCAACAATCCCTTGTTTTCCACTTCACTAGTATCTTGTGTCGCACTCCTTCATTATCTACACAGTAGCTGTAACAATAGCAGCCTTTCTAGGCAATTGCATCGTTGCAGGTCTGCAAGGAAACTGAAAGTTGTCACTTTATTCAAAGTATCTTCATAGGCCTTGGCTCAAAAGAAGATTTGCTATTTTGATGGACTAATTCTCTGTTCCCATGAAAAAGACATGACCTAACTAGAACTCTAGAACTGTCCTCCAAACATGCAAGAATTCCATCATGAAGTACCGTATAATTTAGGGCATTTTTTTTTTTTAAACAGCAAATTGTTTAAATGTATAATGTATAATGAGGTATTTATTTTCTGTCTATTTTGTTACTGTTTGTGTAACAGAGGAATGTTCCATCACCGAATTTCAAAGAAGATGATACAACTGCCTTGGATAAACATTTGAGATTTTACCCAAGTATTCAGTTCTAAGATTGTTATTCTTGTACAGAAGAGACAGAATTTACAAATGTGAATGAGCATATTGGCAGCCTGCCACTGTGGTACAATAACAGAGTGTAACTGCTGCAGCTCCCTCATCTCCTAGGAGGAAATCAGTGTTTGTTATGTGGTAGATGGCATTTAAATGCACTCAGGTGGTTCACAGGGTATCATCTGAAATAAATATACAGTCACAAATTGGAAAAAGCCTTTAAAACATTAGACTACCCAAAGGAAGAAAAATTAAGTTAGTATATAGTTATCAAGATAAGCATAGTGAGAAAAGTGCACTTTACCTTGTAGGCATCAATAAGTGAATTAAATTATACTCTTGCAGTTTTATTCCCCTTTATTTCCAAAATCTTAACATCAGTTAGCATGCAGTACTGCCTTGTAAGGATTAGATGCACTTGATCTGGGCTCGATTTTGTATTTTGTAACTACCTCATCCTGCAGTGTGTCACCAGGTGAGAGAAAGCAGCACCCTTGGAAGCAAAGACTCCATAGCAATCGCAGAGCAACATGCAGCTTTAAAGAAAGGCTCAGGATTAATGTCAAGAGCAGGACTAGCTTCTAACTATGATTTTTTAAGCACAAACAAGTTCTGTTGTGACTTTCAGCTGGCACAGGCAGAAACCCTGACAAAAGGAAAGTTTCCTTCTGTCTTGCACCCAACACTTATTTCTGCATTGGGTTGCTTCCCTGCTTCCCTCTTTTTTCATGAATACAAATTTTTTTTTTTTTTTTGAGATCATGTTCAAGTCCACCCAAATTTGGTTTGGTGTGTCGTGATGTGAATGTTTCAACTAGCAAAAGGCAGGGCTCCTTCAGGTAGTGAGCAAACAACCAGAAAGTTTCAGTGAGAGGGATTAATCTGTTGGCTGATATTATCAATTTATGTTTAATTCCAGTTTAAGAAATAAAGAGTGACTCCTCTTCTGCTTGTCGTACCCAACTTGTTAAACTTCTCACATAGCTCTCTGTCAGCTTTCTATTCAAATTCAGGACTGGAACCACAGTACTTTAAAATGTTTGCAAATAGCTCTCCCTTGTTTCTTCTTGAGCCTGAGGTGATGAGTTTAGGTGGTTGGGAATGTTGCATTGAGGTTGTGGACTCCCATCTGCTTTGTTGCTGGCCTAAAATACATTATTGTCATGATCTCTTAATAGTTAGCCATCGAACTTGCCAACTACTCATTTAGGGATAGGGGAAGAGGCAAGAAGCACTAGAATGTTACCTTCATGCACACTAGGATTTTAGTCCAATTTGTAGTTTCTCATCACCGCTTGAACTGTGAACTGTGTATGTGCAAAAAAAGGCAATTAAACAACATAACCTCTGACATGTCTTGTAAGCATTGCAAAGTGGTAACAGAACTGTGTGCTGGAACAGAATGGAAAGTATAACTCTAAAAGCTTGCCTGGCAATCTCCTGCCTCCAAAGGTAAAGGAGGGAGCCTTTTCCAGAGAAAAATTTGGTTGAAAAATAGTAGGGCAAGTATTTTCTTCATCCTTGCTTCTGAAAAACTATTTCTAGTAAATATTAAAAAAAAAAAAAAAAAAAAAAAAAAGCTGTCTTTTCTATTATACCGTGGGCTTTTATGTGACTGCCATAGTCTTAAGATATTAAATTAACATGCTTTGTGGAACCCTAGACAATTCAGAAGTCATAATGGAGTATGATTTACAAGAAAACAAAGCAGTGTTGCCCTAAATGACTAGATATCTCTATTTCAGAATTGATGTAACCCCTGTACTTTGGCTAGGGAATACTGCAGATGCTGAAATAATGGTTCACCATTATTCCTTTGTTTCACACCACAAAGCAAAAGAAAAGCAAAGACAAAATTGACCTGTTCATGTTTTTAGACAACTATGTCCAGTGAAACAAAAATGAAAGACTATTCTCACAGCTTCTCATATTTCTTTCCAAGTGAGGACCAGCACATTTAAATTTTAGGAACGATAAAAGGCACAGCTAAGTATAACTACAACACTTTTCAGAGAGGATAATAATTTTCATATGTGTTGGTTCTCTTAATCTACTTTTGCCAGGAGTACAGCAATCAAGATTAGACTGTTGGAGGAAAAGCTCAGAAAACATGACAGGAGCTATAATAGAAACATGGATTCTCTTTCTGCGTAGTGCAGGCATAAAACTGCTTTACAGTAATTTCACAATTATAAGCCGCACCTGATTATAAGATGCACATCTGGGTGTCAGTAACTGTCTTAGGTTACGATACAGAGTGTGATAAAAGGTATCTATTGCCATCTGTTGAGGGTGGGGGAAGTGATCCTTATCTCAACGGCAGATATTCTGCTAATGCGCCATCCATTGAAACCAGGTAGGGCATTGTTTTTTTAACAACCCATCCTTCCTCCAGCGAGTCATTTTCTGCTAATGGCCCATTGAGTCCCACTGTGTGACTGATAAAATTACTTCATCCCATTGGAAGTTGCTCCAGCCAGGGGGAAGAGCCCAACATTTCTGACCAAGATAAAAACAGAGATTTTGGGACACTAAGGGAGCCCCTTTCTCCACTGGAACACCAGAGGAAAACTGGATTTCTCTGCATCACCACTGGACCTCCAGAGGGAAACTACACCTTCTACAGAACCACTGTTTCGACTGAATCACATCTGTCACTGCAAGAGGACTGCAACCACCATTTAATCGAGCTGCTACCAACACCCTACCTGATGGGGTGTCAGGTTGTACTCTGACTTTGTCAGGGTTTGGAGTTTGTTTCTTTGTAGTACTGTAATTCTATTTTAATTTCCCTAGAAAAGAACTGTTATTCCTAATTCCCATATCTTTGCCTGAAAGCCCCTTCATTTCAAAATTATAATAATTTGAAGGGAGGGGGTTTACATTCTCCATTTCAAAGAGAAGTTCCTGCCTTTCTCAGTGGACACCTGTCCTCCAAACTAAAACAGCAACTTTTCGTTCTTTGTCCGTATATAAGCCACACCTGATTATAAGCCACACTTTGAGTTCGGACCAAAATTTTTAGTCAAAATGGTGCGGCTTATAGTCGTGAAATTACTGTATGTTGGAGAAACAGAAAGGGAAAATTGGAAGATTTCAGAAATAAGGGTGGATACCAGATGAACTTGCTTTCTAGCAGTAGACACACAAAAAATCCCAAATTAAAATCCTACACCTTTGTCTTTTGTTGGAATTTTAATTAAAGGGGCCTAGAACAGAGAAGAAGAAAATTATCTCATCTCTGAGCTTCCAGATGCAAGGAGAAACTCCCTCTGCCTCACATGGAGGTACACACTTTCATCACGAATCTTCTCATTACCAAATTAATCTTCTTGTTGCTCTTCAGTGACAAATGCTCTGACTGCTGGAGCTCTTCAGCACTTGTATTTGCAATAAGGCTCTTCTCTTTCCCTCCTAAATAAGTATCTACCCCTCTATAAGTAAGTATCTATCTTATCTTTTATTTCCATTGCAATGGGGAAATCCATATAAGAAAATGCAGGCAAAGCAGAGGATGCTATGATATTAATGATTGATGCTGTAAAATAATTTTTCTTGGGACTACAGTGTAGAATACAGCAAGAAACGTGTTTAGTACTGGTGAAAAGTATATAATAATATACAATTTTTATAATTTAAAAATATTTAGTCCTTAAACTGAGTAGTTGAAGATGTTTGTGATCATTGTAAGAGGGTTGGACTAAGAGACCTTTAAAACCTCTGCCAACCCAAACTGTTCCATGATGGTATATAAGGTTTTGTTTCATATTTATAATCCATACAGACTATTAGACAACCCCTCAAATAAAAAGGGCTTTCTCTTTTGAAGAGTAAAAAAAGTTTATTAGAAGGAAGTAGTATTCATTACTAGAATCAAAGAGGTAGCAGAATATTTTGCTCAAAAAGAACAGAAAAACCCCAAGCTGTTTGTAATGAAAACTTGCTACTTGGATTATCACAGTAAGTTTATTTTGTTTATGTAAAGAAAAAATGAATTATTCCCATTTCACTTGCAATGATATTTTAGTTATTTTTTGCATGAGAAGGCAAATATCCTTTTCATGGCATTGAGAAGCTTAACTTTTTCATATTGCAATAGTTGAAGTGATATTTCTTGATATCACTTTGAAGTGATATTTCTTGTTGTAGGAATTCACTATTTCATTGAATAAGTCTCAAAAGACTTGTAAGTACATGACCTCTTCCTGTCTATTTGTACAGCCAAAATTCTTCATTAGGCTTCAAAAACATATAAAAAATATTCATTTATGAGATGCATTTATAAATAGTTTGTCTGATTATGTTCTTAAATTCCAAAATGAATTATGTTTTATGTCACAACATTGCTGGCCAGTGTAAGTTTCTATTGGAAGATATCTGGGTTTAGTATACCATTCCTAAATAATGTTATCATGTTGTACTTGAGAGTATCAACAGAAATCATGTCTCCTTTTCTACAACAAATGGTCTAAAAATTTAAAGACCACCCTACTTTACAGAGGACTAAAAAACCACTGGAAAGATGCAGTTCTGGCGAAAATTAGAACCACACTTTATCTTTACGTATGTCTTGAAAAGTGTAGAAACATATGCACTTGTTAGCTGCTTGCTAGGTAGTATGATTGCTTCTGTATTTTCTCATAAACTCTCCCAAATGTCTCTGCAGAGATTGAAAGATATGAGAATCAACTATCCTTTGAAGCATCATGTTCCCTAGACTTCATTATCTTGTATGTCAATGGGGTATATAAGCAAAGGGAAGGAATTTTTCTCAGATTAGTTTGACTGGAAAACTGAGAAATCAACTTTGTGTCAGAGAGAGTAGAAAAAGAGCAATAAATGGTTTCTTCTTTCTACCCTATTTTTAATTAGATACTTGCCCTTCTGGAGAGGTGTGGAGCAATTAACGGTCCTGGATTGAGATCTGAGAATTTCAAGATAAGTTCCCATCTATACTGACTGTCCTAAGCAAGGTAATCTGCTTGGTATTCTGCTGTGAGTGAACTTACTGAATTTTGCGTTTGAGTGAAAGCGCTCTCAGTAATAATGGGTTCCTTTAGTAACAACCCCTGAAAAGAGCTGAATGGAAAACAAATTTCTTTCACACAGGAAAAAAACCAAAACAAAGCCACACATTTCCGACAGGACAGTTTTGGGAAAGATAATAACGACATTTGGTTGGCTGGTTTTCCATCAGTGGATAGACTGTCTACCTCTTCAGCTTCCCAGGACACTCACCCTGTCAGTCACCTGTCAACCAGGTAGACCGAGAATCAGATTGACTGTGTGAAGGAGTGGGGAATCTTATTGCTTGGGAAGACACAATGGATGAGTAGCTGCTCCAGCTTCTCAGCTGCCACCATGAGAAGACACAGAGTCAGGATTCACAGGCTTCATGAAAAAAAAAAAAAAAAAAGGAAAAGAAAAGAAAAATAGGGTTAAATGCTGCTTGTAATCAAAACGCTACAAATTTTACTCTCAAAAGATTTCCAGCTAAGACCCCCTGAATGATAAAAAAACCCACATGTAGACATTTTGTAGAGTAGTAAATATCAGAGGTCAATATATTGAGAAATTTTTTATTTTAGAATGGTTCCATGATAAGGATGATGCTATAATTATAAATAGTCAGGTAAACCAGACATGCCCAGTTGTTTTATTATCTAAAAGTAAATGCAGTCTTCTCTTCTGTTAACATGACTTTTCTCAAGGGGAGCTGTATTATTCAGAGCAGAAAAGGAAGTAATAGAATTCTTTAACTGATAGGGGGAAAACTTTATTGAATGTACATAACAGCAAAAAAAGTCATTCTCATAGGTCTATTAGAGTACATTCAGACTCTTAGAAAATCACAACTATCGACAGACTTAGAAGACAAAAGATCTGTATAGAAAAAAATCCTGGTCTAATTATTGGATAGCTTGCAATTAGAGAAAAACAAAATCAAACTATTCATTGATAGGTAGTGACCAAATATAGAATGAGATACACTGAAAATATTGTTCTACTGATTTCAGAAACTGTAAGATAGGAGTTTGCATTGATAACATGCAGTTATACTTAGAAGAAATTTTTTTTGAAGATGATTTTGTCATACACAAAAACAACTGTTTTGTCTTCATTTTTACAATGAAAGAAGAAAAGTGTATTACCATAGTATTTGAAGTGATATAAAGAAATGATCTAATGAAAGTAATTTGTCTACTGCTACCTTTTATATTACATTATAGATACAAGATTTGGCCATTAGGCAGTTTCTGTATTAAACAGACATTTCAGTTTTCAATCACAGTTAACACAGTTATGATATTCCTTAAAAAGTAGCTCTGCTAAAATAATGCCATTTGTGTTCAACTGTAAACTTCTGCCACTAATTCTATGTCATGAATCATAGCTGAAAAATACAGGTATATATTTCTACAGTAAATTTTAAGAAATTTAAACCTTTAAAATTTTACTACAGTAAATTTTAAGAAATTTAAGAAATTTAAAAAGAATTACGCAAACTGTGGGATATGTTTTTAGCTTCTGGAGCACTACAGCCACTTGAAGAGACCCAAATCTGATGACATGGGGTATGGATTTGGCCCTGTGTTCAAAAAAATTCCTAGACACCAAACTGTACTGACAGATAGTCCTTGGGGCTTTAGGAGTCACTCGGATGTTTGGACTGAAAGATGCAACAAAAGTTTTCTTGGTGCTTATCTGTATCTTGGACTTCCTTCTAACCCCTAAATACGATGACCCACGCTTTAGGCTCATGCAGCTTTAGTGAATCCAAAGTGGTTTGCAGTGGCACTATGTTTTGCAATGCAGATTTGCCTTTAACTTGGATTGTTCTGGAGTGGGAGGAGAGGGTTGTCTGTCAGAAAATGGTCAGTTGGTGGTTTTCTTCTTCCAGAAGGCAGTCTGTGCAGTGTGGAGTTCAGGAAAACCAACTTGTCTGCTGCACAGGCATAAAGTCCTTCAGTATGTGAGATTGAGCCATATATTCAAACAAACACAAGCCAGCACTTCACTTAATGTGTTTGTTAGATTTCTCCCCCTTTAGCCAGCACTACTGTAGTCTTTAAACAGTGTGACAGAAGTACACTTCCACTTCAGTTAATGGATTTATCAAATACCTTATTTCATGCTTTCTGCTTTTGATTTATGAATTTTGATCCCAGAGACAAGGACCCTGTGAGTATTGATTGCGGAAAATGTCAGACTAACAGAAGTTAATTTCGCCTGTACATGTGGAAGTCTGTGATTCTCTGACAGCGCTGTCTGTGGAGAGCGGGCTGTCACCCTGCCCAGGCAACACCACGCCAGCACAACAGCCAGCCCCTCCACCCTGTGCACCAGGATGGAAGAGGATGTGGGACTGGCAAAGGGGTCAAAGAAAAGGATGCCTGGAGTCAGGGCAGGGGAGGAGGGGATGAGTGCTTTGGATCCTGTCCCTCTGTGACTCCCTGCACATGATTGCAAGGCTTCTGGTGGGATAAGGAAATGTCACTCTGCCAGCACCACTACTAGTCGGTGACACTTCATTTATCAATGAGCTTTCTTAGTAAATTATAAGTGTTTATTTATTTTAATTGGCAGAATCAAAATGTCACCTCTACAGCAGGGCACTTCAGTGATAGGAAGTAGATTATTTGTACTTGGTCTTTGTGCCTCTTGCATTTGAGAAGTGGTTAAAAAACTTCACACACCCTGCTATATTTTAATTTTTAAAAAACATATCTCAGATGACAGAAAAGCAGAGAATAAACTCCAGATGTTAGATGAAAAATTAATAAATGTTATGAATACCTGGTCTTGTTTCTTCACCAGAAAAAAACAGATTCTCACTAGGCATTCACATTTACAAGGGTGAAAAGATTTCCACTAGGTTAAACTGAAGTAGTTTGTTTTAGCCCTGTAATCTGTTTTTTTCTTAACACTTTTCACTGGACTTTTCATCTGGCACTTTTTGACTAGGAGAAATACTAAAAAAAAACTAAACTACATTGTTGTTTGCTGATTTTTGTCTTAAAATTAGATTAAAAGTACATATAATAATGTAGGGAAAATGCTAGAGGCTATAAAATGATTAAACTGGCTATCAAAACTTAAAAGTTAAAGTTACGATTAAAAACTGTTCAAAATTATATATGTAGACAAATACAAATAGCTGAACACAGACACCATAATAGTCCTGTGTCTTGAGTTACTGAAGGAGTGGAGAATAATCTGTTCTTCCCCTGGAGAAATATCTTTATTTTTTTCCCCACTTGAAAGATTAATGTCACTCTAGACAATTCAAGAGTTTTGAATAAATAACTTCTGGATAAGTTTTGGTGTGTGGAGGATATAGAAGGAAAAGTAGGAAAAAAGAGGTTCTATTGCTTTAGTCCACTATAAATGGCAAAGTACTCAGGGAATGCTGGCTAATCTGAAGGCAACATAAACAGGTAAAATGCAAAAGGAATTTGGTGTTTATGACCATGGGAGGAGGGGAGAACAAAGTCCTATGGCTTTCTCTTCTTATCACCATACTTGAAAACAGAGAAGTGTCATGTTACATAATGACTAATATTTTTTTAAAACAAGATTTTTAAGGAAATAGCATGGGTTTTATTTGTATTTTTAAATCTGGATATGGACACATCAAGAAAGTAGCCTAGGTTTCATCTTATTTAGATATTTCAAGAGAAATAAGGCCAACTCTTCTTTGGCTTTCAAGCTGAAAAAGGTATTAGAATGCAGATCAACTCCCAGTCAAAAGGTCTTTACCACAGAATATACCTCTGCTACTTCTCTTCACCTTTGGGAGAGTCCAATTTCTCCACACAAGAAGAGGACAAATAGATCATCATGAGAGGATTGTTTATAGAAGGGAGGATCAGAACGGAGGTTGGAGGCCAACCACACCAGAGTAAAATATGTACCACTTTAAAGATCTTCATGTATACCCCCCTTGAACAGAAACTGCAAGGGTCCAGACAAAACTGTGCCAAGAGAGAAAAAATAAATGTTTACATATCATACATAGATGCAGGTAGGGACATGTATGGATCATACACTTACATGCATGCATATAAATACCTCAGTGTGTCTGGATGTTAAACTTAATTTCAGAAACTTTTTCACTTTGGGTATTTTCCTTTCTTTTCTTTTTTTTTTTTCTTTTCTTTTCTTTTTTTTTTTTCTTTTCTTTCTTTTCTTTTCTTTTCTTTTCTTTTCTTTCTTTTCTTTTCTTTTCTTTTCTTTTCTTTTCTTTTCTTTTTCTTTTCTTTTCTTTTCTTTTCTTTTCTTTCTTTTCTTTTCTTTTCTTTTCTTTTCTTTTCTTTTCTTTCTTTCTTTTCTTTTCTTTTCTTTCTTTTCTTTTCTTTTCTTTTCTTTTCTTTCTTTTCTTTTCTTTTCTTTTCTTTTCTTTTCTTTTCTTTTTTCTTTTCTTTTCTTTTTCTTTTCTTTTCTTTTCTTTTCTTTTCTTTTCTATTCTTTTCTTTCTTTTCTTTCTTTTTCTCCTCTCCTCTCCTCTCCTCTCCTCTCCTCTCCTCTCCTCTCCTCTCCTCTCCTCTCCTCTCCTCTCCTCTCCTCTCCTCTCCTCTCCTCTCCTCTCCTCTCCTCTCCTCTCCTCTCCTCTCCTCTCCTCTCCTCTCCTCTCCTCTCCTCTGTTTCTTTCCTTTTCCTTTTTCCTTTTTCCTTTTTTCCTTTCTTTTCTTTTTCTTTTTCTTTTTCTTTTTTCTTTTTCTTTTTCTTTTTCTTTTTCTTTTTCTTTTCTTTTCTTTTTCTCTTTTTCTTTCGTTTTCATCCCCTTGTTCTTTCTTTCTTTCTTTCTTTCTTTCTTACTCTCTTTCTCCTATTCTCTTTCTCTCTTTCTTTTATTCTTTCTTTCTCTCTCTTTTTCTTTCTTGTTCTCTCCTCTCTTTTTCTCTATCCTTCTTTATTTTCTTTCTCTGTTTCTTTTTTTCTTTTTTTAAAGTATTGATAATAATTTTGGTTGGCAATTTGTTTGGTTAAATATCTTTCTGTATGGTGTAACAGGCTGTATCATCACCTGCTTAGCTGTTTCAACTCTACTTACACCACTCACATCCAGTCCATATGGTTTTGCTTAAGATTTTGATTAAAACATATCTTTTACAACATTTCAATCTAACAAGGAAAGAAAAAAAATTTTTTAGTTTTGTGGAAATATGAAAGATATTATGTTAATACATAAAGAAGCAAGGGTTGTGCATGCTTTTTAAACTTTTGTTTTGTTGTAAAATATATTTATTTAATGAGGCACCTTAATTCTATGGTTTTTACTGGAAGGCCAGAATTGCATATGGCCATTTGCATGTGCAATTTTAAGCTGTATTTTCATGTTATCCTTTAACAGCAGTTTGACAAAATAATAGAGGTTTTGTTTAATGGAAAGGAAAATGCAAACATACTCCATCTCCTACATAAATACACAAAATCAACTGCTTGGGAGCATGTAAAAATATATGAATGTTTTGCATATGGTTATATGGCAATCATGAATTTCAGTCTGAATCTCTAAACACATGCATGCAGCTGCATGTGTCCAAATTTACGTAGTATGTCTAAACTAGGCAACAAGGAATTAAAGAGAACAGAAAATATGCAAAAAATATTATTTTCCACATTAAACCATGATACCTACTGAAAATAGAACTTCTATTTAAAGAAATATAAAATTGGGATATTATATTCCATTTTCTGTTAGTCACTTAGCTAGATGGTTCCAAAGAATAATAAAAATATTTTCAGCTAGAATATAATTTACTTCTAAAAATTATTTTATTGGTACAGTTCTGAAAAGGTAAGGCAATATGGCTTACCAAACACAAGAACTGTGAAGTGGCTGTTCCATTAAAAAAATTATGTCATGTTATAAAACTTTTATATCATTTGTAAAAAGCCTACAAAGACAAAACCCCAAAAAAACCCCCATATTTTTGATGTGAAAGTAAATGTTATCTTTGATATTTTCAACCATTGCATTTTTTTTCTTTTGTAGATACAACTCTTTTTCAGGAAAAAAAGGTCTGGCTTCCTAGCAGTAAGTTGCCCTTTTATAAGGTGTTAATGGAAATTCTCTTGGTGTAGGCATTGAATGCCGACAAAGCATAAGGAGGTGAGATGCCTGAACAATTATGAATACTGTTAGATATCTTATGTTTTGGAAACCTGTCAATATTTGACCTATATTCTCTCTGAAACAGAAACATATTTTAAAGTTAACAGCACCAAAAAGCACTACCACAAACCCCAGGCCATTGTCCCTTCCCCGAGGACTTCTTCATGGGAGCCTGATGACCTGTGGAGACAATGTTTTCTTTTTTTCTTTAAATGCAAAGTTTTCCATAGTGGTAGCAATTTGAAGGTGTGGCTCCAGTTGGGCACTACATCTTTTTTTTTTCAGGTAAGGGAGGGGTTTAGCTTTACATCACTTGCAAGAAGAGAAATGAAGAGAGTAGCTACTTGTTTTGAGAAACTGTTTGCATGATGTCTGCATTTGGGAAGATGTAGATGATTTATGTAGATATAAAAGTACTTGGTTTTAAGCCTTTTAAATATGCTGCGATTTTCTGTTTTAAGGAGAATTGCTTAAGTAAATTGTTACTGTAATGGAACTCTGATATAAACAAGCTACTAATACTATTTAAAGAATTCTCTAAATATTAGCAGATATGGAATGTGTGATAGTGGGGTGTTATTTAAAACTTTACTGGCACTAACGAGGAGTGACCAGTGAAATCCCTTCTACTTGTATGTCATGGGATCATCTTAATTACATCATAAGGAAACCTGTATTACACTGGTCTTATCATTTTATTCTGTGCAAATAAATGTCTATTTTTTTTTCTGTAAAGTGACACACATAAATGGTATTAAGAATGTTGTTTACAAGGTATGTTTTTTTTCTGGAGTCCTTCCTGTAAAAGAAGAGATTCCTTATACCTCTAATGTATAAGCATTTAAGAGGCTTAAAACATATATCTAATACAATCCAGTAGGTCTAAAATTAATATCCGTTGTCATGAGTTTAAATCTAATAATTTTGGATTTACTGCAATAGCCTGCTTTATTTACTGCATTAGCGATAGTATAGCCCTACTGGGATGCTGCTGTAACTGTCATTATGTGGAGATGTTTGTAGCAGTCTTCGAATTAATTTTCCTTTTTGCTTTCTCAAATAATCAAAAATGTTGACAAATTCAGAAAGATTCTTGTACAAAAATCTGTTCTCCTCATATATATTTTCCTTCAACTCTTACATGCATTTTTTTAGAGAAGCTCCTAGGAAAAAGTTGAATTTGAGATTCAGCTTAATGCTTAATTTTATTTCTGTTTTTAAAAAGAGTTAAAGAAATGCCCTTGCTTCAGAATGCAATTTCTTCCAAATAGGATGTGAGAGGGAGAAAGTTTTATTTTCTTTGAAACACAGCATGAGAACCTGGACTTGAAAGCAACCAAGTTTGAAATAATAATTCTATTTTAAAAATTTTTCTTAGACATTTTTTGAAGTAATTTAGTGCTTGGATTTTTTTCTTTGGTGTGAAAGAAAACTGGATAAATAGAAGGCCTAAAACCCTGATCCCAAGCCCCCTCACTCCCAGGTGGGATACTCTCTTAATCTGAGTTCTAATGTACACAGGCAGAATTTAGGCAGCCTTATCTTACACTTTACTTACTTTTGAGACTAAAACTTTAACTTAACGAGTAGATGGCATCAGAAAAGCCTATTGCTAGAGATATTTAAAAGTAGCATCTTTGAGTGTATTTATTTCATAAGACAAATATGATATTCTCTAGAATGATACTCAGGTTTCATATGATTTTTCATTATGGTCTGGTTTAATCTTATAAATATTGCAACCATCTCTGAGTCACGCTGGTAAAACTAGATCTGTCTGGAAAACACCACGCTTTCAAAACTGGCTTAAATATTCAGGTCTTTATTAAAGCTCCTTGGAGTTCTTGTGTCAGTGATTTACCACTGTTTTAAATATTCTGTGGATACACTGCAAGCTGAAGACAGGACTGTCTTCAGTCTGGTCTCCGCAGTGCAGGAGTTGTTTTCCCATTTTGATCAGCGGTCCCTGGCAACAGGGAGCAGATAATGCCCCAGTCCCAAGCACAATGCCGTGTTGTTTGCCCAGCTCCTGTCTCCTTCTCCCCTTTTCCTAGATGCTGGTGTGGTGGGTATGGTTAACAGGCACCACCAGCTGCCGTATCGGTGCAGACATAATTGCACACGAATGGTGTGGGGAGAGACGAGCGAGGGAAGAAATAAAACAGATAACAAGCAAAGGGAAAAAGTAGCACTGTAAACAAGCAGCATATTTTTTTTCCCCTCCACGGAGCAACCTTTTGTGACTGGAGGCAGTATCTATGTGCAGCCTGACTTCTAATCCATATCGCAAACAGCTTCCAGATGCCTGAGTCCCCACCACTATTCTGGCATCCCTACCCTTCACAGATGCCTGTCTATGAGGGGGGTCTATAAGTAAAATTGGGTGTATTTTACTAATCATTCATTTCCAATCTTCCTGAAGGGGAACTTTTATTAATAAACTCTTTTCATCTGTCTCTTTGATTAGGAAGAAGATAATCGCTTAGTCATGTGAAAAGGGGGAAAAAGAAAAAGATTGCTGGGGGGTCGCCTTTTCTAACATGTGCTTGAGTGGAAGGAAACAAATAAAAACCACAGAACAATGCGGGTACTAAATGGTTCCAGTTGAGCTTGAGTGGTGGACGGGAGTTTGAATAGAAACCGTGGCGGCAGGGCTGGCCTCCCGAGGCAAGCAGAACTAATTCCCCTGATCCCGGCTACCCTGCAGGCAGCAGGCACATCAGCTGGACCTGGCCAGCACAGCCGGCAGGTGTGCCAGCCAGGGGAGGATGGGCAGGGACAGTGCCCGTCACCCACCCCCTGGGAAGCGTGTATGGATGCACGGCTTTCCCTACAGCTTGTAAAGTCGGTGAGAAGCAATTCAAGATTTTCCTCTCTGCTGTGCTTCATTCTTAATATATCTTCCCTTGTTACTGGGCTCAGGTTGCTACACTCAGGCTTACTGCTGCTAAACCTTTCACTTTTCTGTCTAAGGAAAATGTATGCTGTCTGGTGACCACCAGCACTTAATTACAACAGATAGACTGGAGAGATATTTTCACACTGTCTTCTTCAGACTATGCTATGCTTCTGTTTAAGCCATATCCTGGATTTGGCCCACATTCAAAAACTGATTTTTAAGAATGTAATACTGTAATTTTAATAGATCAGTGAATTTGTGCCATCAGTTGGCATCAACATGTATCATCCAACCTGGAGCCAAAGACTGATGATGACGAAGTATATTATTCACATAGGTTATAGTCATAAAAATGTATTTAATTAATTCAGTCACACCTATTCCAACTCACTGAAAGATTTGAATAGCATTTCTTTCCACTTTTTTTTTTTTTTTTCACTAACCAGGCTGAAGCCTAATTTGCATGGTTGAGAAAATGTATATTTTTTATTAATATATTTTTATTTCCATACTTTGCAAATTTTGCAATGCTAAGGTCTCCAGCACAATTTTATGGAATGCATTAGGTTCTGAGACCACAGTAGTATAACATTAACATTCACAATGATTTCTATACTCCAAAATATAAACATTAATGCAAAACTTATGACTTTATTGCATACGTCTGTAACACTACATTTAGGTTTTCTATTCTCCATCACCATAGTACTTATTAATTCTATTTTTATTTCTAGGAACAAACCAGAAAGAATGGAAACTTCACTAATGAATTTCATACTGTTTTGAGGAAGATATTAGTTATCTATTAACTTCAACACATCTAATCAGACACTTAAAAGTTTCTGATGTTTCACTGTTCTGGACATTTCATGTGTTGCTTTTGCAAGGAAATAATAAATGCTTAAGACACATCTAGTTTTTTTCTGCATTTTGAAATTGTCTGGGGTCAAGTATTTCCAGAAGAGAGGAAGAAACTTGCTCATTCCTTGGAATGAAACCCAATGGCTCTTTCTGCTGGTCTGTTGTTTGCTCTGTGTTAATAAAGATGCATTTTCACCAGAATTTCCATTTAAAAAACTGTGAATCTGTTTTGAATCAAGAGATGTAAAAATGCATAAGTTGCTGAAAAGATCTGAATATGATGGATCAATAAATGCATAGCCAAATCTAATAATGTATGTATTAAAGACCAGGGGAAAAAAATATTTTTCCAATAAATGAAAGGTAGGATTCATAAAAAACTTGTGCTGGCATTAAAACAAATAGTTGATGGATTTTTTTTAAATCAAGAATTTAATAATGCTTGACTTTTTCCTCAAAAAATCTGTAAATAGGAAGGAACTTTTACTTGCAAATTTTATGAAGAGTGACTGTCTCTTACATAGCCAGAGGACTGTAAACCTGAAGAGTCACTCAATTAAAACGGAATCTGAAATCTTCTGTTAGTTTTATATGAAAAAGGTATTTGCAGACGCAGAAGACAGCAAAAGTAACCTCCAGCTTGCACGGTTGTCTGAATTGCCATGCTGCAAGGATGCTGAACAAATGTGGATGTAGCCTGAGCTGAACATGGCTCCTCTGTCCCCAGCCTTTTATGATAATTCTCACTGTTGGGAGATATGGAAAAGTGTCCCCAAAAGATGCCCAATGGCAGTGAGTTACATAACATCCAACAGCTTGTGCTGCTTTTGGACTATCCATTACACAGTGGTTTTTTGTGACAGCTATTTTTCGGACTACTTGGAAGGAATCAGCTGATCCCAAAGTATGAGCTGGAAAGGGGACATCCTGAGATCTAGGGTGAGATGTGAAGAGTGCTTCTTAACGCATTAAGAAAAACTACCATTTAAGCTCCCGATAGTCATAACGTGAATAAAGGTATTTGTCCTTATTGTTGGCTCTCTGATTCATTTCAGGTTACTGTGTATTATATACCTCTTTGTGAATGCTAATGTTTGAGAGTACCAGCATTCCTGTGTTCTTCTGATTTACCAAAATATGAGTATCGGTCCAATACCGATACTCAACTGTGACGGACAAAAGACTAAGAATTTAAAGTTAGAAAGGGTATGTTTATTCAGTGCTGGGCAGCAGAGTGGGGTATCCCCCTAATGCGTACTGCAAAATTACAGGTGGTCACAGAGTCTATTTATTGACAAAAGGTTCAAACAAATACATATTCATAATACCAGCCCCTCCCATCCCCTGCTTCCTATGGTAATTAGCTTGAATGGCTATTAAGCATGCGTGGTTGGCTTCTTCAATTAAGTCTGCGGTCGTTTTTGTGAGGAGGGGTCTTAAAAGGAGGAAGTAAGGCAAGTCTTCCTCGCCCTGAACTCTTGACCTTTTCTATTAATGGCAATACAAATGGCTTTTAGGGCAACTCCAGTTTTGCAAAGAATGAGTTTCTGGTTGCAATTGTTTGTGTTCTTTGGACCTAACTACTAGTTTCATCCTTTCCCATTGCAAGCACAGCTAAGCAAACATAAATTGACAGGTAATCATTTAAGTTTCAGGTAACTATCTCAAGCCTATTTTCTTCTAACTTTTAACTAAAATCCTAATTTCTTTAAGATTATTGTTTCACTCCAGCTTTAATCCGTAGCTATCTGCAGTAAGAGTAGAGGAGTGGAGCATAACAGACAAAATGAGGGTTTAGTGCGATAATGATATCATTGGCTAGGTCATATTCTGTTTTCTGTTCAGTCCCATTCCTTCAGCATCCGAGCATGGCCCCAAGAAAAGGTCCAGCTCCTGCTTGCACAGAGTGACCTGCTCAAAGGAGAATGGTGTGCTGGTTTGGCAACCTGCAACTTTCACTAGTCACAGTTTTGGCAATTTGGAGTGAATTGGGGCTTAAATGTGTGTAATATGGACACATACAGTTAATTTAGTAATGGTATTGATTCAAACTATGGCATGGAGGATAATACAGGATCAAGCTGCAGGATGTAAAGGTCTGCTAATTGCCTAACTTTATATGTGCTTTATGTAATGTTTAATTTTCAGTGTAGGCAGGGCATGGTGTATGGAGAAGATTCTGTTTCTATGGCACTTCTGAATTCCCTGTGGATATCAGTGAATGGTGTAGTTCATAAAACACTTGCACATAAAAGAAGTTTGCTGTGTAAATTTACCAGATTGTGACAATTTCTCTTTGGCTGCAGAAAATTTCCCAGGAAAGAGCATATTTGGAGACCAAAAAAATAGACCATGTAAAAACCATGATGAATATTGTGCCAAAAAAAAATCTGAAAATTTCATGGTTGATAAAGCTTTAGTCTAATGATGAGAAAGACATTATCCCCAAAATACAAGTGCCACTTCCCTGTCAGTACACAAGCAGTCATTTTCATTGTCTTAAATTTAACAGCATATGTATTCCCAAGTGTGGGAAAATGGTCCTGGTTAATTTTTGTATGCAATAAAAGGACCTCTGGGCATATTTTACCTTAATGCTTATTCCTTTGTTTGAGAAAAAGAGCTCTCAATCAGAAAAGCAAGAGATTAACTTAGACTGCAGTATGGATGCTGGCCTGCACAGTTAAGTGCACTGCTGATAATAGGTATACCAGATCATGAATAATAATAGTTTCTTTGCTTCTAAAGGTTCCTCCTTTTGTGTCTTTCTGAGGAAAAAGGAGGTACTTTAAAGAGCAGTGTGAGATTTCAACATTATATAAAGTTTTGAATGTATACTGAATATCTTTGAAAAAGAATCAACCTGTTACACTAAATGATGTTTTGTTAGCATCTGATTTCTCCAACAAAATGCAAAAGCTCTAGCCTTTGGTAAAATAGTTGGTTTTGGAGATGAAGTCAATAACATATATGCCAGTTTACACTAAAGACCTTCCTCATATGTAGGTGGAACTTCCTGTGCATCAGTTTCTGCCTGTTACTTCTTGTCCTACTGCTTGGTACCTCTGAGGAGAGCCTGGCTTGATCCTCTTAGTACCCTCCCTTCAGATACTGATAGGCACTGATGAGGTCCCCTCTCAGTCACCTCTTCTCAAAGCTGAACAGGACCAGCACCCTCAGCCTGTCCTCATGAGAGATGCTCCAGTCCCTTGATCATCTTTGTTACCCACCACTGGACCCATTTCAGTAGCCCTGTGTCTCTCTTGTCCTGTGGAACCCAGAGCTGGACACAGCACCCCAGATGTGCCTCACTATGGCTGAGCAGAGGGGCAGGATCACCTCCTTGACCTGCTGGCAATGTTCTTCCTTCCTAATGCACCCCAGGATCCCACTGCCTTTTTGGCCACCAGGGCATTGCTGGCTCATGGACAGCTTGTTGCCACCAGGACCCCCAGATCCTTCACTCTGCTGCTTTCCTTTGTGTTCAGCATGTGTGCAGAGGACTTCTTCAATCCCATGCCTCTCTTTCATCAAGAATTGTTGTGATGTTTGACTGGCTCCAGGTCTCCCCTTGAATAAACCTTCTCCCATTACTTCATGGAGTTTGATAATTATATTTACAATTCACCTCAACAACATTGAACTCTGTGGTAAACCAGAACATAGCTTTGAAACAGAGGGGTTTGTTCTGTCTGGTGTTTTTTAAAGACAAACCTGCAGTTACAGTCCCTCTTTTACTTTATTTAACCATAGTATTGCAATTATCACAGTGTATGGTTCCTACAAGTCAGTGCTAAATTTGTATTCTATTTTACGGTCTGCAATATACAGACCTTAACCAACTCTCACACCGTACTCATCAAGTCAATGGTTAACTGAAATTATCCTTCATAAATAAATGAAATTTTTAAACATGAAGATTAAGAAATCTTTGCCAGGCCAGCTGTGATTCTCCTGTTGGACAGTAGCTCAGACCTGTTGACACCCAAGTTTCTACTTACGCCACCAGACTATACTGCCTTCTGACTGAAGAAGATGTTTCCCAATTAGATGTAAATTATACGGTTTTATATATTATGTTTAATTAAAGAATGAGCAAATAGTTGTGACAACTGGCAAGATGGTTATTTTGTACCATCTCATGCTCAGCTTCAGCTACAAAAGGGGCATGCAATCAGCAGTTGTCTTTAAAAAGAGCAGTTAGAATAAAATGATTAGTTTAATCAATTTAGACCTATTTTCTTAAACAAATGGAACTCCTAGAATTGCTTACTCTGTTCAGACTGGAAGAATACTTTGTATGACAGAAAAGGAAAGGTTTCAAGTACCATCCCTTTGTCTTGCAAAGAGGAAATTTTTTCATGGAATTAACATTTTCTTCACATTTACCAATGAAGTGTGGTTGCCTGTGCTCAGGGACACTAATTTACTGATACAAGTGACATCTCATAAAAAGGAATAAATATCTTTGAGCTTGAAAAAATGGTCTATGTAGAAAGTATGCAAGACTTACTTCCCTTCCTGATTTACTTGCAGTACATTAGGAGCTATTTAGAACATATGCTGAGATAGGAGTTTGGGAGGTCAGTTTAGCAGAAGCCACACAAAACTACTTACTGTCTTGATAATAATAGTTTCTTTCCGCGTGCTTGTCATACAGCCATTTTTTCACAGTGCATAAACAGTTGAACAGCATGTGAGTGACTCAGGGACTTGAAACGTGTTTCTGGAATTTGTTGAATAGCACACTATAATCACTTAATCTGCTCCAGGTCAGTTAGGATTTTCTAGTGCATAAATACACAGGCAGAAAACTCATTCCAAGACAAACTTAAAGCAAAGTATAAGTGTGGCAGGTCCTATTAATTTCCTGTGAAAGCTATCCTTTATTTTTAAAATGCTATTTGTGTGTTTTGGTTTTTTTTTTTTTTAAGGAAAGATGTAATACCAGACTGCAAAGGTCTTCCATAAAGCCCAGTGAAGATGCTAAGAATCTTTCCACTTAAGCACACAACATTTGGACTGGGTCATGTTAACTGTAAGCTTCTAAACTCTTTCTCATGTGAAGTTAGTTTCTCTCATTACATTTGAGACACTACTTTGTTGTATTTTAAAGCTTGCAGGTGTTAATACATTTTGACTCAGATTCTTAAGCATGCAAAATACCTCACTGCTGCACTTGAATGAAATAAGTGGCTTGATGCATTAGCAATCTATTAATTTCAATTCTTTGAAATTTGTATAGAATACCACTACAGCAGTACTCTTAATCAACAATCCACATATCCTTATCATAAAGCACACTGTGTGCTTTACATTACAGTGATAGATATTGATTAAGATGTGCTTAATGGATTATCGGATATTATCTCCTGCGCAATTTGTAAAGAATTAAGTTCATCATTTTCTTTTCTGGGATCATAGAAAATTTGATTTTCTCTAATAAGGTATGATTTATAACTGGAGTAGACAAATGATTAGTTTTCTCTAGTGTCTGAGGATTACATTTCTGAATGCAATTTGGACATATAGATCTAAAAGAATACAGATAAGAAAGAAATCAGATGTTCATAGAAATTGTGGCATTCAGAATCAATGGAAACTTAATAATTCTAAGTACCTCTTATGCTAAAACATAGAAACTTTAAAGATAGCATTACCCAGAACAGTGGCAATGTCTTGCCCAAGAAAGTGGAATGCAGCCCTGACAGTCTGTGGATTAAAAGCTCAGTTGAATGTTTATATGGATTACATAATGCACTAAAGTGTAACAGTCATAAATGTTAATTTAATATATAAAAAATTTAATTGAATGCCATTTATTTGCTTCTTGTTATTTAAATAGTTATTAGTTGATGCATTTTTTCTTTTTAGCTCTGACTTCAGATTTAGCCCTAAATTATTGTCTAAATTCAGTTTACCCTACATTTTAGTGATGGGTAATCATGTTGCACACATGGGACAAAAAGTTGAAGAAAACTTAGACCTCAAGATAAGGTATACTTACGGTTTTTTGATAGGTCAATCTTTAACATTTTCTTCTTCTTTTGTCACTTTTCCTTATATTTCCCTGTGCAATGAAAGGTTCTTTGTACCTGAGACAATTACTGTCTATATTTTAGGCCATAAATTAACACTTATAAATATAAAATTCTTTTATTCAATAAACATCATGCATTTTATACTGACCCCTATATGGTCCTTTATGAAGTGTATTCCTGCTTATAATTCTATAGTGGAACAAAGGCAAAACAAATGTAGGAAATAAAAAATTATTAAAATGCTGGAATCAGCCAAAACACTGGTTACAACAGACCAGTTGTCTCCCATTTGCATTCATGCCTCAAGGTAAAATGCTGAAAGAAAGCAGCAACATTGCTTTTAAAGAATGGAGCTGCACGTGCTAGAAGTTGAGTTGGGGCAGCTATTTTGAACTGATATTTTGGATGTGGTGATGCAGAAATGATCAATTAATGGATCTGTTCAACTGATTCTTTAAAGATGAATAAGTTTTACAATCTCATATTTTGGTGGAAAATAATTGCTTTTTCCAGATCTGTATATTTATCCTTATTTTGTTAGTTCATGTTTGCATTGCAGCTTAACACTGAAAAAAATATGTCTTTGGAAATTGCAATTGCTCCAAACAATTGATTTAGTTCTAAACATTTGAAACAGTATACAAAATGACAGCTGCATTTGGGTAAATACATCAAATATACAGAAATATATAAAACTTAATCACATCATTTATAGTGAGGCTGTTAAGCTGCAAATTGCACTGAAGAACATGTTGAAAATAAAGGAGTCACCTTAACAGTCTGCCCATACTGCTCCTTTACATTAATCTGAAACTAATTCTGCATCAGTGTGAAATGAATTGGATTTGGTTCATAACCAGGTCTTGAATATTATTTAGTTCTTATCAGAGCTACATACAGAGATGTGGAAGTGTCAGTCATAAATCATGTTTGCTAATAGACTTTCTAGGAAGAGAGATATTCTTGTTATATGGCCATGAGAAACAACTCAGGTTTAATCATCTTGGTGAGTGAAACACATACTGTATCTCTAGCAAAAACTACTGAAAGCAAGGAAAAAATAGCAAATGCATATGAACTCTCTAAGATTATAGTTTTTTCTTTAAGATGCAAAAGGGCTCTTTAACCTTGATGCAGAGGCCCTCAAGGATCTCAAGTGTTGCACCAAATGTTTCATTTATTCATCTCTGAGGTGGAAAGGATAGCTAGCTTCCCTTTTTAAGATATTCCTATCTGAGATTGTACAGTCTCATTATCAGTGAAGTACTATAAAAGGAAATGTTTTGTGACCCCCAGAACAGTAATAGGGATGATAAAACCCTGAGAATCTCTCCCTCTAATTATTTTTTTTTTTTGGTCTATTTTGTATCTGAAGTTAAAACATCTGGAAGAACAAGCACTTTTGAGACTGATATTAAGAGTTAGGTTTTCCCATGCTCTTTCATTCTTGGTTGATTAGCAGATTAGTGTGCATGAGCAGGGAAAATATCCAGGCCTTGGAGATTTTTCTTATGGATAAATTATTTCAATCAGAACACTTTCTCTCTAGAGAACAGACTATAGAACAAAACAAAACAAACAAAACAAACAAATAAAAAACCCAACCCTTGAGAATTACCTCAGTTCTTTGGACTTAATCCTTTACCAAACACGTTCGCAAAATAGAATGAAATATTTTCAAAGAATTTAACTGAATGCATTTCAAGATCCCACTCCTTGTCTCAAACGAGGCCATGACACAGCTGTCTAAAACACAGTCTCTGCTCATTAACCTGTCATCTACAAGCATCCAGCTTAGATCTAAAAAGACCAGAAAAAAAAATCCAAGAATTAAGTATAAATACCACATTCAGTTTCAGGAAAGCAACCAATACACAAAGAGATCAAATTCCTCATCCAGGAGCTGAGAAGCTGCTACTAGCACATCTCAGCTCCCAAATCCTGCAAGTTTTCCCTGGGTACTGGAGGAGATGGATTTTAAACTTGCAGAGTCCCAGCTGTTTCTGTAGAGCTAAATGCTTGAAGAATACCTCAGCAGTTTACATGCTAGAAGTCCATATGCTTAAAGACCCAAAAACCTTAACAATCTACATGCTTGAAATGGACATAGCTTAAACACAGCTTCAGATCTTCTGGGGCTGTGACATGCTCACACCAGTGGAATAGCTGAAAAGTGCAAATTTTAACAACATAGTTTAAACTACATTGTTTTCTAGCTTTGATCCATGAGTTGCAGATTCACAAATCAATTTAAATTGTTGTGAGCAAAGAATTTTTTCACTGGAGGGGTCATTCCTGCTTAATTATGAGCAAAACACAAAGCAAGTTAAAGTTTAGATAGTTTTATTATATGTTTAAAAAAACCCAACCCTGAAAATGGGCCTAAAGTCTATTTTCTCTTTTGAATTACAGATATAGATAGGTCAGGTGGCTTTTAGCTGCAGCTAGTAGATGATACTGCCTGAGCATCCATATGCCTCCCCATTTGCACCCTAAAACTGACATAGACATAATAGGCAAAGTGCAAACATCATTAATGTCACTGCAATGTTGTCATTAACTTTGCAGATCTAATATCTACATCAAACTCTGGCTTGTGGATCACTGGCTGAAGGTAGAACAGTAAGGAGTAGCTGTTTGTGACTCCCCTGCCTATGGCTGACCTAGTCAAATTCATCACAGGAACATTGTCAGAAGACAGTCTTAATGTTGAGTCCCCAGAAAAATCACACTTTACTGAGAATCAAAGATGCATTTTGGATTATAGTCACTTTGTGTGGTTATTTTGATATCAGTCATAGACCTTCAACCATTTTCAGTGCTGTCAGTGAAACTGTGAAATAGCACAACTATGTCTGGCAGCAGAGAGTGGGGAACAAAACAAGACAAAAAAATCCCAACAAGAGCTGCAAATAAAACCAGTGCACATTATGCAGAAATTGCCTTGGCATGCAGGTCATTGGTGATTTCATTTGTAAGTAATGTTTTGATTGTCACAGATTATATGTTGCTCTCATCCCCCTGACATTTGTTGTGCAGCGGGATTGATTTTTGTGCTCCAGTATGAAAAGGTCACTTTGATCAATGCAGTGTAATTGGCACTAAATTAGGATCATATCAGGTTATTTTGCTATTTAATGATGAAATATTAAAGAATAGCATGGGAAGATTGCAGGCACTAAAGTGCACTTTAAACCTGCTGTAATGATGTTTTATTTTGTGGGAAAAATTGAGAGAAAAACAACTAAAGTGCAGAAAATGACTGTGATGTATTGGAAGAGTGGCCTGGAATTACATATTTTCACTCGAAATAGACTGAAAGCCCCAGACACAAAACACCAAACCCAGCAGTCAGTCCTGAATACGTTATACACAGAGAGCCCTTTAGAAGTTTTAATAATGCTCATTATGTACTAGTTACACGTGTCAAGTCTTCACAATCTGCATATGATGACTGGGCAAAAGTAGATTGCTGAAGTTATGCACTTAGGCCATGATTCAGGGCAGCACTTGAGACATGTTAGGCCACCACTAAACACAGAAGTCAATAATTAGGCACATACTCAATGTACACCTGTGTGGGATAGTTATAAACATTTTATGTGCTTCCCAAACCATCATGGTACAAACATGTTAGGATTATTCAAAAGATCATGCTTGTTTTTTAGAAAATATACTTTTTAAAGTACTTCTACTACTTTTAAGTCCTGCAGTTGCTTGTTTCATCCCCTTCTTGTTTTAAGAAAATTCAGTATTACACTATCAGTATTTGTAGAAGAGTCTCTGTAGTGTAAAGCCAAGGTTAACATCTTAACCTTTTAAGTTTGTACTCCAGCTAGCTAATGTAGTTAAGGAGAGCAGAGCTCCAATGAGATTTCCTGCAACATTAGCTGCCTTTAAGAGTAATCTTTTGATTAAGATTTTCTAAAGAGTGGATGGAGGACACACCAATGTTCTCAATGTTAACAGTGAACTCTCCTAGGGTGGGTGATGAGAATTAGCTATCAACTGTCATGTTCAGGCACCAGGCTTGATAGAACTTAAATGGGAATCTGAATGCTCAGCTCCTATTTAAATAAATAAACAAATAAATACACCAAGCAACAATTCACCAACGAAAACCAAAAGCAAAGACAAAAACCTCGGCCAGTTTCAGTCAATTCTCACTGAATCCACTAGGATTCTTTTCAAATAAATGCAGTAGAGAGTGCCTTAGATGAATTGTCTATTTAAAAAATATTGATATAATCTTTAAGAGCACTGACTAAACTTGAATCTATTTCTTCAAGTTTTTTTTTTTTTTTAAAATAAGCATGTGCTGATGGGTTCCACAAGCCCAGATTGCTTCCTATTTAATGAGGATATATTTAGAACATGAGTTTGTCAATATTTTTTCAGACTTTGCATCTAAATAATGATAAGCATCATAAGCAGTGTTAATAGTGTATGTTATTTTCTCCACTGTAAATACATGTTCTCTCCAATTATTCTGAAATGTTGCTGAACAAGAGGAAGTGGTATAAGATTATACTTTTAAATGCAGCTAATGTTGCAAGAAATTTGTTTGAAGCTTTGCTGCCATTAAGTATGTTATCTTAGCTGTGGTATGAACTTTAAATTGCTAAGATATTAACCTTCTAAGTACCCTAGAAATATCCTAAAACCTATTAATATCCAAAACAGTAGAATTGAAATTATATAAACCATGAAAGGTAACCCTAATGACATATTTAAATGTATGTACCAATGTTTGTCCTAATCAATCCTTAGAACTTCACTTACTTTACACTGCTCTTATTAAGTCTTCTAGTTTTTGGGCACATTTTGGACTTATTTTTAAATATGTCTTTTAAAGTCTATTAAGAGAAGACCCATGACAAAAAGAAAGAAGAATTTGACTTCAGAGACTTTATGTATGTATGAATGATCAACTCAGAAGGAATACTGTTTATACATGGAGAAATAGACAGACACGATCTGAGGAAAATTATCAGGAAACATATTGAGAGGCTGCAGGACCTGAATATGGAAGAGAAGTGCAGGTGGAGGCAGAAAAAACATATTCCAAAATACCTTGAGGTGGCATATCCCAAAATCGGGCATGATATGGTCTGATACTATGTCACAGTATATTTGATCTTCCACTGCCCGTGAACAATTTGGCTGTAGATAAAGAAGCTTGAATACAAAGGAAAGAAAATAAACATCTTTCTAGAATGAGCTATGTGTTGTTCTATTTCCAACATTTTTTTTCCCTACTTCTTCAGTAGTTTCACACATACACATAATAAGGAAATTAATAAAAAGAGTGATAAAAAAATATCCCTCCGCAACGTACATCATTAGATTAAAAAGGGAGATATTCAGGAGTCCTTGTTACTATATTTCATCAGTGGAAAGAGAAAAGATCAATTCTGGATAGAACCCCTGTGTGCTAAGAGAGTGGGATTTTAACTGATTTCTCAAAGTTCTGTTCATCTTTTGAAAGATGTTTCAATAACAATTTACCTGATAGTATTTAAAAAATTATTTTTAAATTAGGCTTCTTTTATTTAAAAAATTATTTCACAACAAGGCAATCCTAAAGAGTTTTTCTAAAAAAAGTTACTGTATTCAGGGACTGCAGTACATAGACCCTCCACATGATTCAAATATAAAGAAAATGAGATCAACGCAGTGATACCTGCAACACATAAGTGATGGAAATCCAGAATTTGGACAGAATGTGGCTTCAAGAGATGAATTTGTTTCTTGACTTGGCTCTGATAATTGAACTCTTTCCCTCAGGAAGACCTGATGCTTTGTTTCTCCCTCAGAGTTGAAAAGTGAAAACTTAACTTTAAAAGTTAAAAGTTAAATTGCTTGTAATTTAATCTCCCAGTTATTTTATCTCTTTGTAAAAATATATTCATGAATATCATGAAATTATTTTAGTAGTGGAATGAGAAGACTGGCAGTTTAAGTGCTTCTCATATTGCACTTAAAATATATATTTAAATGTTATAGAAATCAACACCTTAGATATAATTAAAATCATGGGTACACAGTTTTAAATCACAATTTAATTAATACTGTACAATATGCAAATAACAAAGTTAATTTTTCTAATTTTATTTAGTCAAACCAAAATGAGCTAACATGTTTGTCACATGAGATTCCTTAAATTCTTTGATGAATACAAATAATTTTATTTATAAATAAATAAATAAATAGATCCATTTAAATATCACCACGTCTAAAAATTGGAATTGAAAATTTCAAGGTAGAAAGATGAAACTCCACCACAAGAGGGCAGCAGGAATAAAAAAGGGCATGTAGCAAGAAAAAAATGTGCATTGAACATGCAGCTTTGTAGGTACATTACTTTTATCTATCTTGATCCCACTTCCTGCTTGGTCTACTATTGAAATATATATTATTTTTTGCAAACATAATTCTTACTGGCTACTTTACAGTTGTCTATGAAACATCTTTGGATGACATACAACGCCATTCAGAGTTCATGGTGTTAGTGATGACACAATTTATTCCAGCTCATAGTAGGGAGTACCTGCATCGCTCTGCACTTTGTAAATTGATATATGCATGTGTTTCTGTTGCACATCTGTAGAGGGCTTGTGGCTTAGCAGGGATTATTTGCCTTTTAACTTGTCATCAGGTGCCTCGGAGTATGAAAGTTCCTGCACGAAATAGCAAAAAAATGTAAGGGAATACTTTCCCATTTTTCCCCCCTGTATTACTCTTCTGTGTGCCGAGAACTGAGTTGGCTCCCTGCAGTTCGTGCTATGCCCCCACTAAGTTGCTTGCAGCAGGCACACGATGCCCGCTCACCGAGCCACTGATACCTGAGCAGACAAACCTCCCATGCGAGCCAACAGATCGCCGTAATTCACCTACAGCTCCTTGGTGCCTTTGCTTCCTGCAGGCAGCGTGGGGCTGAGTGATGAGCTATGATGTCATTTCTCCCGGGCTGGGCAGCACTTACTGCAGCCAGCCTTACACGGGTCAGTGGGTGAGGAGTATGGACAGGCAGCCCCAGGGACATCCATCAAAGCAGCGCGCTCATCCTCCATCTGCAGGGAATTCTGGGCTGCTCTCCCCTGCAGCACTGTAGCACCACTTGTGAGCAGAGGAACAGCTGCTAGGCCATGTCCAGAGTGGGAATATTAGGTGAAAATCCAAACACAGGCCACAGATCTCTCTGCAGCTCAGTGGTGAACCCTAAAAGGGTTTCAGGGAGCACCAGACCCTCCCAGACAAATTGATGAGCTTCAGAGGGTGCCTCAGAGGGTGCTCTCATCCTAGGTAAGCTCCATGCTGAACTGGGGAGTGAAGGGGCCACTGTGAGGAGCATGGGTAGGAGATGAGCAATTGGGACACAGGGATCAGGAATAAGCATGTCAGATGACTGAAGAAGCACAGGAGCCACTAAAAGCATGGGTCTAAAGAAATTTAAGCTCTTGTGCTAGCAGGATGTTCAGCCAAGGTATCGAACCTCCATACAACCTTTTTTCCTTCTGACAGCAATGTACAAGTTCTTCCGATTTTAAAAAAAATTTTGGGGATTTTTGATTCTCTCAAAAGATATCGTGCTATTCCTGCTCTCTTCAGTCCATCTGCAGTGGGACTACAGTTTTGACAGTAATTCAGGGCAGAGGAGATTGGACTGATGGCGTGGATATGTTTTTAACCACGGGAAAAAAACCAGATATCTCTATGTCCTTTGCTTTACCCGTCCCATGCCTCTGAATGTGTTTTGCACAGACACATAATGTGTCAAGGACAGAAACAATTAACGACTGGACCAACAAACTAATTCCTTGTTGTTTTGCATCATATCATCATATCCACAGTTTTTATCATGTCTCACTGAACTTAACTATGCCAGAAACAACTTATTTAAAGATATAGGGCCAGATTCTGCAGTATTAAGAGTTGCTCCATCTTGGTTTTGGCACTTTGGGCTAACTCTTCATTGTAACTTCTGGCTTCAAGTAGGCGAGTCAGTTTGTAAGATAAAAACTGGATTCTCAGGAAACAAATACGTGAAAAATATCTCTTTTTCTCTTCATAAGGGATCTTATTACTACTCTCATAGATAAAATGAAAGGCTCTAACTCCATCTAATGTTCAAACTGCTGAGCATCCAGCATCTGTGTAATCTGCTTGCAAAATATGACAGCTTTGCTATGGTACAATTATTATACTATTATACTGTCACGGGTTTCACAACATAAAAACCATTTGAACAATACACAGAATATGATACAGCACAATGTAATGCAGCATGCATTTTTAATTGTAATTGTAATGTCAACTTATTTGTCCCGTTTTTATATTCTTAATATTGTTGTAATGTTTTCATGAATCAGCTCAATTCAGTAAGTATAAGGAAAAAAGACAGAAGTTTGTGCAAGACCACAGGGAAATCAGCAGTGATGAAAAATGAAAATGCTTCCATCACAATGAACATTTCCAGCTCATTCTTAAGATTTCATCTGCTTTTCAAACAAATTAATACTCACCAAAAGCTTTGCTGACACTGTATTTGGGACATTAATTTGAATGTTTACACTCTTTACATCACAGCGTGTCTCAACTGAACACTGTAAAATGAGAAGTTGTACGTGTGTTTATGGGGAGAGCTCAGACCTGCAAGTGGACATGCATGGGTACACACACAGCCTTTTCCTTCAAAGCCTGTCTTCTTGTATTCAAACACAAATTTGAAAATCTATGAGCCGCGATAATATTAATTCCCAGTTTCTTTGACCCCTCATAAAACAAAAGAAGAATGAGTGTTTGGCTAAAAGGATTCTAATGATGCCTTTGGACTCTTATGTTCACGTAATGACTAGTAGAAAGATTTATATGCCCTGTATAGGTATAATTAGACACCCACAAACCCATTGACCCTGACGAGGTGAAGAGCTCTCCTGCTTTTTGTTTCAGCAGTTGAATCAATACTTGCACGTTTTACCACAGTGGAGTGAAATTGAGGAAATGAAAATCTGATAATTTTGCTCCCAGTGCAGTCTAGACAGAGGAGAGCAGTTTTAGTCTTTGACAGGAAGATCTATTTCCAGTTACTCAAAAGGCTAGTGTCAATTTTAAAACTTCTCTTATTATTGATTTTCAGTTTTGTTAAAAAGGATGTTTTATTAGAAATATTAGTCCCATTAACAATGTAAGCTTATGTCTGTTTCACAGGTTGATGAAATCATGGTTTAATTTTGGTCTGAATCACAGAAGACTTCTGCCTGGTGACTTTTGTAGCAAAATATGTAGTCTGAAGAAGTTAATTTCATTCTGTCTTCTAAATCTACATAAGCCAGAACAAAACTCTGTATGCAATGGTGCAGGTTCATCTAGGAAATGCAGTGTATATGAAGAAACAACATGGTTAAAATATCTAGAATAAATATAGTTTGGCAAAATATAATGGAAGTATTATATTTATTTCAAATGTGTTGCTTTTTCTGCAATTTTTGTGTGTTTTGTTTTTAATAAAAGAAATAATTACTCACAAGTGTAAAAAAATGCAAGAATGTTAAATGAAAATCCTTTAGGTTGGACCTGGAGGCATAAGACAATGATATTAAACTGCAAAGTAAAATGATAACACATTTCTGTAGTTTTGGAAGTATCAGAAAACTGATGTTAAATTCTTGTTACTATGGTAAACAGTTTCAATTCAGGATAGTGCATTATGTATGGCTATTGCCATTGATTTTGTATTGTCATATCAACAGACTTCACTGATTTTAATGTTATATCACCTGGCTTTTACCTACAGTATCACATTGTCTTATGTGCTGATTTTTTTTGTAGAAGTTCATACTGTGTTGAAAACACACATAATCATAAGAGATCTGAATAAAATTTCAGCAAAGTCAAAAATCCTCAAGACCCCTCAAAGACAAAATAGAAGTCATTTTATATGTACAGACTAAGAAGCTTAGGATTAGAATAGCACAGATGGTTCAAGTATTAACCAGAAATTACTTTTTGCACACACACAAAAATGTGTCAATAAGTAAGCTACTACTGAAATAAATAAACCACTTTTCTAATTCATTAAGAGAACAGGAGTCCGTTCTAGAGGTGCATCACATGCCTTGTTTTAATGCCTTGCTTGTGCAAGGAGAAATCAAGGTATAATACTTTGATATATAATCCGTTCTGAAGGCTTTGAACTACATTGGTATCTCTTTCAGTTCACCGTTTGGAAATATTTATTGCCTTCCCCAAAACAGTTAACTCTGGAAGTAATCTCTGATGTTTGGGGCTTTTTTGTCTGTGCCTATAATATGCTCCTTAGAGGCAGCTCTTGGGGATGAAGAAACTGATATTAAATATGTATATCAGGACACGGGGGTTTTTTTACAGCTGTGGCTCCTGCCAATGGAATTTTATTAAGCACAAATTAATGAAGCTTTAGGACTCCCAGTCCCTGCTCCCACAGGACTAGTAAAAGTAAAATTCTGATTTAATAAATCCTTCAAATAAGGAAGTAACCACCCCCACCTTCAACCCTACAAGTTGTCACTTATGCAATCAAAGTTGAGCTTCCTGTGTGGATTGCACAGTTCATTATTTGGTTGTACTTGAAATCAGTACTGGCATGACATTTTTTGAAGTATGTATTGACTCACAAGGTGCTGTGAATTTTGTTAATTGAAAAGTCTGAATTCATCTCCTTCAATCACAAATAATTATTTACCTGATATGGAATGTTGTCTCGCAGAACCCCAAGGTCACACAAGATTTAAGATACTTACTATTCAGGTACTCATAGGGGTTGCCTTAGATTATCTAAATTTTTGCTTTTACAATACATTATGTGATTATTTGAAAGGATTCGGAAATCATGATAAAATTATGTTAAGCACTGTAGTACTTAACCTTTGAAGAGTGTCTATGAGGTACATCTTTAAAAGGGCTAGTTTAGATCAAATAGGGAATGATTACTTCACCTAGATGCTAGGTATGCTGGATAGTTGCAAATTACTCATCAGTTCTTTGTTATGATTTTTTTAGTCCTTCTTCAAGGTAGCTTAATAAAGCTAACGTGAGGGGTTGTTTGTTTTGTTTTGTTTTGTTTTGTTTTGTTTTGTTTTGTTTTGTTTTGTTTTTTAATGGGGGTCTTTGTTTAGGTTTAGTTTTTTGATTTGTGTTTTTTGGGGGGTTTTTTGTTTGTTTTTTGGGGGGAGGGTGGTTGGATTTTTTGGGGTTTTTTTTAGGTTGATTCTTTTTTTGTTGGTGGTTGGGTTTTGTGGGGGATTTGGTTGTTTTGAGTTTTTTTAAATAAAAATCTTTAAAATGTAGCTTGTCCCTAACAGTAAGGAAATGTACTTTTCTCCTCTCTGCTTTCAGTCACTCAAAACACAAACTCTTCAGTAGATAGATCAAAACCCAAAATTCCCTCATTGTTTTTGTAAATTTTTAAAACTCTCTTTTCAAAAAAAACCAAAAAACAAAAAACAAAAAACAAAAAAACCAAACTTATAAACTGCCAGCAAACACCAAAAAGTGATTTTATACTTTGCTAGAGTTAACATGGCTTTTGCTCAATATTTAGAGTTCAAGGCAGGTGGTTTTTTTTATTTCTTTCTTCTGTATGAATTATTAGGTTTAGTTTTATCTCAGAATATCATTACAATACATAAAATAATCTTTTTCCCACTTGTGTGCTGAAAATGAGGGAAAAAAATCTAGAAATAAGAAGGGAAAATTGCATGTAGCTTAAATGAATAGTTGAAAGTCGATTGTTAAATAGATGATTTGCTAATGAGAAATTTGCTTTTTGAATAACTTCTTATTTTTCTTTGTTTAAGAAACAAAATGCAATGCTGTGATATTGTGTAGCTAGTGAGTTTTAGATCAAGATTAAGGAAAACAAGACATAAACCAGGAGCAAAATATCCGTGAGGTGAAGCAGCACAGTGTGCTGTGAGCACCTGCCTGTTCGCAGGCTGGCTGGGCTCTGACAGTGACACTGCTCCTCTGCCTGGCACACGAGCTCCTCAAATTAAACCAGGGGCTGCAAGCAGCAAGCAACCTCTCTTCTGCATCTCTCATCCTGAAAACTAGCTTAAGAGCTGCGTCTTGTCACTTACCTGCGCAGTTTAAGGAAGAGCAATGCAGCATAATGAAAGAGAAACAGGACCTGAATTCCTCCTAACTGTCGCTTCTGTCCCCTACTGAGACCAATTAACTAATACCAATTTCTGTGCTTCAAGTACAAAACTTATTCTCTCCACACCCTTGTCCATGAAAGACGGCTTTAGGCACTGTCATTGGCTTTAGAATTACTGCATTCTTCATCCCCACCACCCCTTTTTGTTAAGTACAGGAGTAGGAAAAAAATCCAAATTGTATGGTTGACACCCACTCTAATAATTCACCTGAAAGACTAAGTGATGCTTTTGAGTTTTCAGAACCCTTATTCACCTGATTTTTTAAGAATTCTATTCTTTGAAATCAAATTCATGTTCAGATAAGCTGTCCCTCCTTTTGCATCTGATTCTTGAACCAAAGAGATTGGATAATCTTGCTAGAATTTTCTTTGTATAAAGTGAGATAATGTGGGTGCTGAATTATAGGGAGAGTAAAAAAATGTACAGAGAATATGAGGAAAAGGAGAATCTGTCTTAATTTACCCTCATGCTTTACACACACACATACACACACATACACACACCAAATTCAAAAAACAATTCCTATTTCTCAATTAAATCCGAAATGTAGTCCCTATGCAGCAACCTATGAGAGTCTAAATGCCATGAGTATATACAAACTTGATTTCAGACAGCTCATGAGTTTCTGTGCTGAGTAGGTATCATTTAGCGGATTAAACTGGTGAATATTATTCAAATTATGACAAAGTGCAAAGGCTCAACTATTTTGTAAATAACATGTTATAAACAAATATTACAGTAATTTCACGAATACAAGCCGCACCAATTTGACCAAAATTTTGGTGGAAACCCGGAAGTGCGGCTAATATTCCGGGGCGGCTAATCTATTAACAAAATTCTAAAAGCTGCCAACACGGAAGTGAGAGCCCGCGGCAGCCCCAAGCCAAGCTGGAGCCCGGCCGGCCCCGGCAGAGGTGGGAAAGCCTGGCAGAGGCGGGGCCAGCAGTGTGGGGGGCGGGCGGCTGAGCCTGAGCCAGCAGGGCGGGGCAGGGGGGGCGGCAGAGCCCGGGCCAGCAGGGCGGGGGAGCCCGGGAGAACTGGGGCTAGCAGTGCAGGGGAGCATGGCAGAAGCAGGAAGGCCGGCGGGTGGGGCTGCCTGGCAGCGGGGGAAGCCCAGCATAATCGGGGCCAGCAGCGTGGGGGAGCCCGGCGGTGCGGGGGCCTGCAGTGCCGGCCAGGGTGAGGAAACGCGGCGGCGGTGCAGACGGGAGGGGGCGGCCGGCGAGCGTGGTGGTGGCGGCGGCAGCCCTGCCGGCAGGGTGAGCGAAAGCGGCGCTCGCGAAAGCGCCGCCCGGCGAGCGAAAGCGCCGCCGCGAGCCGCGAACCGCGAGCCGCGAAAGCGCCGCCGCGAGCCGCGAACCGCGAGCCGCGAAAGCGCCGCCGCGAGCCGCGAAAGCGCCACCCGCGAGCCGCGAACCGCGAGCCGCGAAAGCGCCGCGGGGCGGGCGCGGCGCGGGGCGGGCGCGGCGCTCGCGAGGCGCGGCGCGGGGCGAGCGAAAGCAGCAGCGGGGCGGACGGCGAGCCCGGCGGCGGCAGCCCTGCCAGCCGGGCGAGCGAACGCGGCAGCGGGGCGGTGCTGACGGGAGAGGGGGGGCCAGCGAGCCCGGCGGCGGCGGCAGCACCACCCGGCCAGCCCCGCCGAGCCGTGGCGCTGAGCTGGGCCACCCGGCCCCGTCGGCAACCATGAGCGGGCCGAGCCTGCCTGGCCCCGCCCCGAGCCAGTAAAGCCCGCTATGCCGCGATCCTGTTACTAATTGGCCAATTTGTGAAAGCCGCGCACGGATTCTCGCGACGAACGAAAGTGCGGCTAATATTCGGGGTGCGGCTTATCTATTGACAAAGACAGCAACATTGTCGAGGCACCGGGGGTGCGGCTTATAATCCGTGCGGCTTGTATTCGTGAAACTACTGTAATTATGCGATTGAATATCATTTGTTACAGGTGTCAATGGATGATGGAAGGAGCAATTAATATCTTTAAAAGTCCATAATTACATATTTATACAATAGTCTGTAATTGCAAATAATCATGTAAATATATGATTGAAAAAATTAAAAAATACGTGTTGCATCAGGAATGGGATAATAGGGACTTTACTGCTGAAGTGAGCTAAACAACTCAGATAAAACTTGTTCATTCATGTACATCCATTTCAGTTTTACATTAGAAAAATAAACATTTGCTGCTTGCTGTCCTTGAAAGTTATGAAGCAAAAACATAACTTTGAATTGGAGTTAAAACAAGCAAATTGTATTTTTGTTTAATTTTTCAGTAGAAGCCAAACTTACTGCCTTGGAAGAAAGAATGGCTTTCAAAAAGACAAAAAGGTCATGTTGAAAACAAGCTTTATGCCCCATAACATATTAAGAAGTTAGTGAATATTTTCAGTTCTTTTTCTACAATAAAATGGATAAACACTTCAAGTTAATAAGTTGGGGGTTTTTTGTAAGTTTTTTTTTTCCTTAAAACTAGGGGAAAGGCAGCAGGAGGACATGAGCAGGTTAGTCAAATACAGCACAGTTAATAAACCATTCCATCATATCAATAAGTTAATAAACATGTTGGACTGAGGTCTAAAGATGTAAGTGATATAATACTGATTTAAACTGAGTTTGTCTGCTACTGAGAATTCTCAACGGAACTTGGGGTGTAAGGCTGCAATTTTCACCACCATGAGATTTGGGATACATTTTGGTGGTGCATCGCAGAAACTTCCTTATGAGAAAATGTCTTTATATCTGCAATCAGGTATAAATCAGGTATAAATCAGGTATAATCATACAAATTTTAATCCAGAAGGCTTCAAAAATAACACCAAGTTGAAATTAATAAATGACGATGGAAATATCTTTTATTCTTTATATGAAATTAGGTGGCAATTTCTATGTCATGGAAGATTCTTAACATATTTGCCTACCTCTCACAGGCCAAAGAAATACACAAGTTTTTTTTTCAAACAGTTACTGGAAAGAATTTCTTTATTTCACTCAGGAACAAGCACTCACACACACATGAGTGAACACAGACATACACACTCTTGTTTGGGGCAAACATTTAGGAAGTTGTCTTGAGCTCTTTCAAACCATATTTTTCTGTATTGTTCTTGTTGAGTGATACAGTCATGGTGCAACTGCATTTTCTGTCACGTCTGCAGCCATATGCTGTAATGATATTGGTAATTTTGAAAATACAAGAGAATATCCCTACACTGAGATCTACAGCCCTTTCCAGAATTTGTAATGAATTAGTAGCACTGGTCCAGATGTGAAGAAAGGAAAGAGGAGTTTTTTAGCAGTAAGCTTTATCCACTGATTTTGTTAACTACATTGTTAAAAATTTTGTTGCTTTGCTTAAAAAAGAAATATTAAAAAAAAAGTTTTCAACAAGATTTATCATATTAAAACACAAAGAATACAATTTGTTAGTTCAGTCTGGACAAACAATAAACAAACTGCAGTCCCTGACACCTTTTTAATTATGAAAACAGCTCAGCTATGTTATCAATCCATCTTCCTGTCCTATTTCCTGCTTACATTTCTATCTTTGTACTTTCCTCCCTCCTAATATTGTGGTGCTCTTAAAGGTTAAGAAGTAATACCTGTCACTCCTTCTTCTATGGAGTATATACATGGGATAAAATTTTAATTAGAGAATGCTGAGTCCAGCAGATGAATTCTGCACTAAGTATTGAAAGTCATAGGATTAGAATGCTTACTTTTTACAATTGGAAATGTGGAGGCTATTCCACAGAACTATAGTGTTGGGATTTTTTTCTTCAAAACTCTGCCTTCTAGTGCAGTCCTTTTTCATTGTTTGACCAAATGTTTTTGCTGTCAAAGGGACTGGCCAAAAGCAGGAATGTGATTGCTCATGTCAATTTGTCAATTTAATGTAGAACACAGAACACAAAGAGCTACAGAGGTCTTGAAATGGGTTATATGATTCTAAGTGAAATTGAAGCTTTAAACTATGCCTTAAATGGTAGGTCATAACAATTTGTGCATTGCACCAGCTGAAGCCTTTTCAGGACATTAGGTTTAATTTCCAGATATAAAAAGTTGCAACAAAGATTTCTGATTGAATAATAGTTTTGGGTTTTTATTGAAATCTTTTCAATGAGGAATTTCCTTCTCAGAGCGTGCCTATTCTTACTTTCACAACCGGAGAATTGTTCATCCTCCATTCATTTGGCACCTTTTGGTTAGATAGCAGGATCAATGGAATATGTCAGTACCATGTGAACTGGAATATGTGTCTAGATTTGACTCTGGACTTCCTTTCACTTGATACTTATTGCCTTCACTGCCTCCCTGTAGGGAATACAGACAATAGAAGAACAGAGCTAAGTATGGAGGTGCTTACCACAATTTTAATATAGCAGGTTTGCATTTATTTCCAGCTAGTGCCTCTTGTGGAAGGGAAAAAATATTTATTTGAAGCTAAAATTAGCATGAAAAAATGGTCCAATGAAATTTAAAGTAATAGCCTTTGCTGTTCATTTATATGCAGGAAGTAGGTGTCATCTTTATGCCTAGCCTAGGAAAGACTCAACAGTGACAAGCAGTAATTTACAATACAATCAATGATGGATAATTCCTTTAGAAAAATACAAACTGGGCCCATTCCAGGTTCTGGAAAAAAATTATTTTTTTAATAAAATGGAAGACTTTTAATATTATCTAACAAGGGTACATAAAATAGGAATAAATTATGAATGGATAGAAGGCAAAACATTCTCAATAGTAGTAAGTAATAAAATATTCACATATATACCTAGGGAAATGTTCAGGTTTGTGAGGGATAATACCAGTAGTGAAGGATAATATCAGTACCATTGAAATTAGCTCAGTTGGTTAGAGCAGGGTGCTAATAACACCAAGGCTGTGGTTTTGATCCCTGTATGGGCAATTTACCTAAGAGTTGAACTTGATCCCTGTGGGTCTCTTCCAAAGTAGAATAGTCTGTATTTACACCCTGTGAACTCTCCACTGTCTTTAATATTACTGAAACACAGTGGCTGCTGATAACAAATCAAGATACAATCAATACATTAATTTCATAGTTGAAGTGCAGATCTGAGTCAAACAGCAGTGGTTTTAGCACCATAATAAAATAACTACTGCTAGTCATTGACAAATGCTGGTTTTGAGTATTTCCTGCTATTCATCACTCAAAGCAAATGTCATATATTTAGATTAACTGGATATAAAGTAATGTATCAATAAAAGCTAAATCTGAATCAAAACAAAGATTTCCTAATTGAGACCAGATTTTTCAAATTGAATTCATTACTGTGGATTCCTGTGTGTTCTATCCTTATAAACTACACTGCACAGTACACAGGTCTGAAATTAGCATAATCCAGAGGAAGACAACAGGATTTGCTCTATTTCATAGTCCTTATTTAACAGGGGGTGATATCTGAAGAATGAGAGAGCATTAGAAATACCAGGGGATTGCTCTATTGGCCCATACTGCCTTTCAACAGGTAATTACCTCCTTCTCCACACTTCTGATGAGTAATCACCTGCAATTCTCTGCCTCTTACTCCCTTTCCTAGTTTTGCTAGGTATATAGAGAATTAGGACAAAAGTAATTATGTGAAATAAATCTTTTTCCATAAAGAGATAGGTGAATGTATGTGTTCATGCCTATGCATCTATAAAATCCTTCACTATAGTCACTCTGACTGAAACATTGGGTTAGAGACATGGAAATTGTAATCCATATGCGTATGAATGGCAAATACCAAAGATGTCCCACACAAACACATGGATTCTCACAGAAGAAATGAGATAGAATTAAGATAAAGGGACATTTGAGTATCAAGAGGGAAAACCAATTCTTATTACACTTCAGTTTTCAAAATTATACTCCAGAGTGTCATAATTTTCTCAGGGAACTGAGGGGAGACTTTTATGTTGGGACATTTTCAAGTCAGACGGATAGAACTTGCTGGTTATATACTTGGAGTAATGACTTTGCAAGGAGAATGATTTTCACTTTTTTTTTTTATTATTTTACAGTATCATAAATTTTCCTCAGAAAATATCTTGTACTGAACTTATTTCTTGCAGCCTTACCAGCGACAGTCACAACACGAAGATGCTTTGCATTGTTTAATCCATCTGAAGTGAATCCTTCTGTGATATCTCATTCTTCTAGTGACTATCCCTTCCTTGTGCTGAAAGTAAGCAATGTAGAAACTCAGGCTAGGCAGATCTGTCTACCCCTCAGTTGTCTAATAGTCAAGTGTACCCTATTTCAGATAATTGTAAGAGGATTTGATTGTTAATGTATTTGAAGAATTTAACCAAAGGTGTCTAAAATTTAAACAAATCCTGTAGATATGCCTTATATAGAATGTGCTAAATAGGAGCTTAGAATAACTTTTCAATACAAAATTTATTATTTTTTTCTTTCTCCTGTATGAGGAATATTATTAACCCTCTGCACCTGTGTGTATTCCCAATACTGAAAAATACTGCAGACTTATGATGAGATTGTTTCTTTCTAGGAAGTTACTGTATGTCTTCTCACCTGCAGAAACTCTGAAAGGAGAATTTACACCCCAAAAAAGGTAGCTTCCTTGTTCAGTCTGGCAATGAGCTGAAGAATGCTTTTAAATTTTAGCAGCAACACCACTCTAGATACCTATCAGCAACACCTAGGAATTAAGCACTGGTGGTAGGAAGTAGCTATAAATTCTTTTAAATTTGTCAGTTATTCTTGGTAGATGTACTTTTTTTTTAATAAAGAAAATATCTGAAATGCAAATTACTTTGGTATGTAACTATTGTGTCAAGTAAGGACTTTGTAACACAAGAAGTAAGATATCTTTGGATTAATCCACACATTTTGAAGAAGAAAACCATTTCTTTCACTGTCTCTTAAGAAAATTGTCTCTAATGGTTCACAAGTCACTATTTATAACTCAATATAAATGGTTTCCCCATTTTATAGGTTTTTCAGAAAAACTCTTAATTGAAATGAAAACAAAAATGTTCAATGAAAATGAAAAGTTCAATGAAAACATTGCACTACAAAATATAATAGTGAGACTAGTAGCAAGTTTTCTTTGAAAATACACCACTTTCTAAGGATGGTTTAGTGTATGCTGTGATAAAGCTAAAATACATTCTTTTAAATGTGTGTTGGACTGCATGTGCTAAAGAACAGACAAAAATGAATTGTTATTCTTGTCTAAGGCTATTTTTGCACAATGGTACTTCTGTCCAAGAGAACATCTTCTTAAAATGCAACCTAAAATAAAACTTAATCTCTTTTTTTTGTAGATTGTTTTTTAATCTGTTAACCTTACTTTTACATAGTTATGTGTGACATTAATTTGGTCCTGGAAATGCAAGGTGACATTTTATAATCTTCCATAATCAGTTTAAAAAGGATTTCCCCACCTCTGGGTACCTGATAAAATGTCTTTACTGAACTGGAGTTGGAAGTTTTGGGAAAACCCTAAAATTACTAAGAAGAATGCTTTCAATACATGACAAACAGCAAGCAAATGATACACTGCTAAACATAGCCTTTGAATACGATTCACGTTGGTTTACGTGTGGCTTATAATTAATTGCAAGTGATTCATGATCTTAAGTTTCCAAATCAAAAAGAAATACAGACAGCTGATTCATATTTTTTTATGGTGAGCAGTAATTTGTACCTAATGACTAGTAAAGTGAAATTACTGAGTGTGCTCAACTGAATTTCCTGAATACATCAGTGGGAGTTTTATAATTTTACAGTCAGCATGATATATTCAGAATCAGTTTTAAAAGTGACATTTGCTTCAGATTAGGTTTATAAATAAAATTAGAACAGAATTGGCAGTATTTTCATTTTAATCCCTTTTACTCAGGGATATATAATTTTGCTTTTATGTCTCTTTACATTAATTAGAAA